>NC_059270.1:16796292-16861339 GCF_017591435.1 Portunus trituberculatus
CCGCACAGTGTAGGATTAGCACGCTCGACTCGCAATCGAGAAGGCCGGGTTCGAGTCCCGGGAAGCGGCGAGGCAAATGAGCAAGCCTCTTAATGTGTGGCCCCTGTTCACCTAGCAGTATATAGGTACATAATGTAACTCGAGGGGTTGTGGCCTCGCTTTCCCGGTGTGTGTAGTGTGTGATGTGGTCTCAGTCCTACCCGAAGATCGGTCTATGAGCTCTGAGCTCGCTCCGTAATGGGGAAGACTGGCTGGGTGACCAGCAGACGACCGAGGTGAGTAACTTCTACAAAGGACAGCTGTAGTCTGCTGGAAAAGCTTATGGCTACCCCCTTGACATGATGACTCATGCCAGATCAATAGTAAGTAATCCTTGCTATTGGTCTCGCTACAGCCAGACTTCCTTGTATCAGAGAGTCCCACCACATCCACCCTCAGCATACTGAGCTCATACGATAGATCAGGCAGTCGTTGATCCTCTTGAGAGGTTCAGGACGTTCCAGGAGCCTACATGTAGAAGGACCCTCCGAAGGTTTAACCCAGGAATGGTCCGAAGTGCAGGGACCACGTCTGCAACCCCACCGGCAAGCCCCAAAGTTAAAAATAGGACGAGGGGATCCTCACGCCCCTCTCAGGACAGAAGGATCTCGCAGGCTTTTCCCTGCATCCGTCATATGCGTAGGCATGTCCCTCCGGTGTCTTGACACTCGAAAGGTTTGCACGGTTAGACGCATGGACTAGAAAAAAAAAAAAAATATCTGACTACTCAAAAAAATACAGAGAAGGAGGCAAAGACAGCAGAAACAGAAGGAGACTGAGCTACGGGAAGTAGAGGGCACTCACTCTCCTACGTCAAACAAAACTACATGCTTTTACTACATACACACACACACTCTTCGATCCAGTCTCTGAGTCCCGTTCTGGAGAGGGGATCAAAAATGTCCCCAGGTCGGACTGCTTTCTCAGTGCAACTATAAGTGTCTTGACACCTCCCTCAACTTTTTCTACTTTAACTTTTGCAACATTCGCGGTCTTAGATCTAATTTTCAATCTGCAGAACACAACCTGTCCTCTACTAAACCTCATCTTTTTCTCACATAAACACAGGTGTCTGAGGCAATTGACTATAGCCTCTTTTCTCTTCCCTATTACTTTTTTTTTTATTTAAAACTGGATGTTGCCTCTATGTGCGCAACTACTTGCTCTCGTGCCCACGCTCTTCAATCTTCCTAGTTTTCCACCATCTGGCTTCGACTCAATAGTCACTCTCTAACAAAATTTTTCTGTGCTGTCTATTTCTTCTCTATCTACTCTACGCTGACCATAGTACATTGATTGACTATTTAACTTCCAAAGTGAAACACACTCTATCCCTCTATCCTTTCGCGGAGATCTCCGTTCTTGAAAATTTCAATGTTCACTACCAGCTTTGGATATCCTCTCCTTTCACTGACCATCCTTGTGAATTAGGTCTTCAACTTTGTTATCCTCCATGATCTACAGCAATTGGTGCAACATTCTACTCGTATGCCTGGTATTGGATATACACCCAACATTCTTGACATTTTTCTTCCCTCAAATCATTCTGTTTATTTTGTTATCCTATCTTCTCCATTGGGTTCCTCCGATCACAATTTATGTATCTTGTCCTATTTCTCCAATCCTTTCTCAGGATCCCCCAAAGCCTCTGGTGTCTTTCTTCTGTCAGTTGGGGATGATCTGAGGAGTTATTATGCTGATTTTCCCTGGAATGATTACTTTTCCGTGTCAGAGATCCATTTCTGTGTGCTGAATGCATAATAAAGGTGATAGTGTCTGGCATGAAGGCGTATATTCTTCATTCTTTTTCTCAACCTAAACCTTCTTATCTTTGGCTTAACACAGCCTGCTATACGTGATAGAGACGTTGCCCATAAAAGATACTTGAGCCTTCCATCTCCTGAATCTCATGCACTTTATACTTTTACCCGGAATCATCGCATGTGTCAAACACTCCTTCATAATTAGAAAATGTCAAAACCTTTCAAACTCTAACTCCCCGCGTGACGTCTAGCATCTGGCGAAAAACATCTCCAATAACTTTACATCTTCATCTTTCCCTTCTTTATTTCATCCTGATGGCACCACTGCCATCTCTTCTGTCGCTAAAGCTGAACTCTTCTTTTAAATCTTTGTTCACAACTCCATCTTGGATTATTCTTGGCTTGTCCCTCCCTCTCCTCTTCCCTGTGACTATTTCATGCCTTCAATCAAAATTCCTCTTAATGATGTTATCCATGCGCTCGCTGGCCTAAACCCTAGGAAGGCTTATGGACCTGATGGGGTCTCTCCTATTGTTCTCAAGAATTGTGCTTCCGTACTTGTACCTTTCCTTGCCAAACTCTTTCAAAACTGCCCTCCTATGGTTTCTATCCTTCTCTCTGCAACCTTATCTTAAGTTTTCTTTCCGACCGTTTTATTGCAGCCGTGGTAGACGGCCACTATTAATAGTGATGTTCCTCAGGGTTCTGTCCTGTCACCCACTATCTTTCTATTGTTCATTAATCATCTTAACCAAACTTCTTGCCCTATCCACTCTTACGCTGATGATACCACCCTACATCTTTCCACGTTCTTTCAGAGACGTCCAACCCTTCAGGAAGTCAACAGATCACACAAGGACGCCACAGAACGCCTGACTTTTGATCTTTCTAAGATTTCCGATTAGGGCAAAGAAAATCTAGTAGTTTTCAATGCCTCAAAAATTCAATTCTTCCATCTATCAACTCGACACAACCTTCCAAACAACTATCCTCTTTTTTTTTCAGTAACGCTCAACTGTCTCCTTCCACATTGAAATTCCTCGGTCTGTCCTTTACTCATAATCTTAATCGGAAACTTCACATCTCATCTCTTATTAAAACAACTTCTATGAAGTTAGGTCTTCTGTTGCGCCTCCAGTTTTTTCTAGCCCCTCCAACTGCTTTTCGTTTCATCAACTCCCCTTCTTTGATTGACTATCTTTAGCCTCTTTCTCACCGCCGAAATGTTGCATCTCCTATCTTTTATCACTATTTTCATGCTAACTGTTCTACTGATCTTGCTAACTGAATGTCTCCCCTCTTCCTGCAGCGTCGCTGTACACGGCATTCTTCTTCCTCTCATCCCTTTTCTGTCAACTCTCTAATACAAGAATTAAGCAGTACTCTCAATCATTCATACCTGATCTTGCTAACTGAATGTCTCCCCTCTTCCTGCAGCGTCGCTGTACACGGCATTCTTCTTCCTCTCATCCCTTTTCTGTCAACTCTCTAATACAAGAATTAAGCAGTACTCTCAATCATTCATACCTTTCACTGGTAAACTCTGGAACTCCCTGCCAGTTTCTGTATTTCCTACGACTTGACTTCGTTTAAAGAGAGGTGTTAAGACATTTGCTTCCTAATTTTGCATAACCCTTCTTTTCTTTTCGAGAACCAGCATCAATTGGGCCTTTTTTTTTTTTTTTTAACACTGTGTTGTCCTTGGCTGGCCTTCTCTCCTTCATATAAAAAATATATATTATTATTAGTAGTAGTAGTAGTAACACCGGTAATAACAGTAATACTTTATTATTATTACAAGTAGTAGTAACACCAATAATAAGAGAAGTACTGTAGTAGTAGTAGAAGTAGTAGTAGTAGTAGTAGTAGTAGTAAAAGCAGCAGCAGCAAAAAAGAGCCGCAGCAGCAGTAGAAGCACCAGCAGAGAGAGAGAGAGAGAGAGAGAGAGAGAGAGAGAGAAAGCGGCCCATCCTCTCTACAGACGAGAAAGATGGGAAGAAGCACTTTGAATAAAAAGTTGCATACCTAGGAGACTAATCCATAGAAAGATACTTCCAATGATAATAATAATAATAATAATAATAATAATAATAATAATAATAATAATAATAATAATAATGATAATTTTAATAATAATAATAATAATAATAATAATAATAATAATAATAATAATAATAATAACAACAACAACAACAACAACAACAACAACAACAACAACAACAATAATAGTAATAATAATACATTACAATCCGTAAGCAACATCAACAGCAGCACCCACAACAACAAAATTAATACACACACATACACACGCACACACATACAAAGAGAGAGAGAGAGAGAGAGAGAGAGAGAGAGAGAGAGAGAGAGAGAGAGAGAGAGAGAGAGAGAGAGAGAGAGAGAGAGAGAGAGAGAGAGAGAGAGAGAGAGAGAGAGAATCTTCCTTTCTCTCTCTGTCGTCTGCTGTTTCTGCTACTGTTACTACTACTTCTACAGTTACTATTACTTTCACTACTCTAAATACTACTGCTAATCTATTACAACTCGTAGTCCTACTTCTACTACTATTGCTACTACTACTACTACTACTACTACTACTACTACTACTACTACTACTACTACTACTACTACTATTACTACTACTACTACTTCTGCTACTACTATTATTACTACTAATACTAATACTACTTCTATTACTACTACTACCACTACTTCTACTAGTACTACTTCTAGTACTGCTACTTGTATAAATACTACTACTGCAATTACAACTGGTACTACTACTACTATTACAGCTTTAATTACTACTATTATTATTGTTACTGCAGCTGCTATTACTACGATAGAACTAGTAATCCTACTACTACTACTACTAATACTACGAATGCTAATGCTGCTACTACTTCAAGTCTTACTACAGCTAGCACTACCTGTACTTCTACTACTGCTAATATTAGTACTACTACAACAATTTCAACAGTAACAATAACCACATCAACAACTTCTACTATAATTTCTACTACTACTACTACTACTTCTACTACTACTACTACTATAATTACTACTATTATTGCTACAACTATCACCACCACCAATACTACTACTACCAATACTACTTTTTTTTTTAATGTTATGGCCTATAGTGCCTGTAGGAATACTTGAAGAGTATATGTGGGAAGCGCTGTTCAGCTTCCGCCCATTAGTGACGCATGCAATTATATTTATAGTGTTACCCATATTAAGGCCCATATCACCACCCAAGAGCATCTTGGGTGTAACCACCTAGAACCTGGGTATATTATTGCAACTATTTCTAGTACAATTACGACTACCATTATTGCTATTATTACTACGATACAACTACTAATGCTACTGTTTCTATTACTACTACTACTACTACTATTGTTACGGCTACCACTTTTACTTCTACTACTGCTACTACTACTTATACTACTAGTACTACTACTACTACTACTATTACTACTACTACTACTACTACTACTACAATTACTACTACTACAATTACTACTACTATAATTACTACTACTGCTACTACTTCTACTGCTACTACTACTGCTCCTACTGCTATTACTACTACTACTACTACTACTACTACTACTACTATTATTACTATCACTACTACTACCACTACCACTACTAATACTTCTAATACTAACATTAATAAAAATAATACGATTACTACTACTATTATTGCTGCTGCTACTACTACTACTACTACTACTGTTGCCGATGGGGATGCAGTTCCTGCACGTGCCTATGCTGCTGACACTTCTGGTCTCCGGCACTGGTCAACAAGAAAATAACTGCGTTCAGCGAAGAAACACTAGGCATATTGCAGAACATCTAGCAAATAAAAGGCTTCCTTGTTATTTATTGGGGGACTTCAATATTAGCCTACTCAAAAAGGACAACCAGATGTGCTCCTTAACCAATTTGTTTTTCTCTTACTATTTTTTTTCCCACAATCACCAAACCCACTAGAGTCACCACGACTTCTGCTACCTTAATAGACCACATATGGACCAATGACCTTCACAATCTTCAAGTGGCATTTTTTACTGCACTATTAGTGATCATCTTCCAATATTCAGTGTATTTAATGTTAATATAAAGTTTTGTAAGTCTTCTAAAGTCACAGTGCATAAACGGTCATTCAATGATTCACCTATTGAATCTTTAAAAAAGACGTAACTAATTAAGAAGAAAATTCTGGCAATCCAAAAAAGACGTGGGAAAACGTTAATGGGAAAACATAAAGATATGAAATTGCCAGATTTGATGACATTCGACACTATTACACTGCACACACCTTCAGAAATAGAATAATTTAATGAGTATTTTGGCAATATAACAACTAAACTAGCTATTAGCTTCCAGCACCCATCCATCCCATTTGCCTCATTCTTGCCCCAACCTGTCCAGTTTTCTTTCTCCATCCGACAACTCAACAAGAAATAAAAGTCATTATAAAAGTTTAAAATCAACAGCTCCAGGTTTTGATGACATCAACATTATTATTATAAAAAGTGATGTAATGAAATTTTACAGAAGGATGCTTTCCCAATCATTTGCAAATAGCCAGAGTTATTCCAGTACATAAAAAAAAGGCGAAAGAAACATTAATGCTAACTATAGCCAATATCAATACTTCCTAGCTGCAGTAAAATCTTTGAAAAAAATTGTATGCAACAGACTGATGGGTTACATTAACAAATACTCCATCTTTTCAGATTCTCAGTTCGGCTTTAGACCTAATTCCACTACTGAACTTGCCCTACATAAACTTTGTCACAATATTTATGACGCAATGGACAACAAAACTCATGAAATATCAGTTTTTTTTTTTTGTGGTTTCTCCAAGGCTTTTGATACTATATCCCATAAAATTCCCTTAGAAAAATTAAAAATTTATGGTATCCATGGGTCACCACTTGCATGGTTTTCAAGTTATCTATCGTCCAGGAAACAGTATACGGTATATCATAACAACAAATCTTCTTTTACCTCTATCAGTTGTGGTGTACCACAAGGATCAATCTTAGTCCCCATTCTTTTTCTTTTATATGTAAATGACATAACTCGAACCTCAGGTCAACTCAAATATATTCTCTTTGCAGATGACACATCCATATACATACAGGGAGAAAGTCTTCACACCATTATTGATACTGTTAATGCTGAACAAGTCAAAGTTTCAAACTGGATTCACAGCAACAAACTTACATTGAATGTCTTCAAAAATCACTGCATGTTATCTTCTCCGCTCATGATGAACACAGTAAATATCAATGTTTATGTAAACAATACCTTATTAAATCAACTGAATTAGATTCCTGGGTATATTAATAGATTACAAGCTGAAATGGAAATCACAAATTACTGAACTAATTGCTAAAACTAATAAATTAACTGGTATACTATAAAGAATAACATCTCGCATGACTGTCTTAAACACATATATTTATCATTAGGTTATACCAATTTCTTGTATTGTTGTGCCATATGAGGAGGACCAGGTAGTGCCTTATCGACAAAAAAAAAAAAAAAAAAAAAAAAAATCCGTGTCCTGCCACCGTTTTGCTCACACTAATCCTTTGTTCAAAAATCTAAGAATACTAAAACTACACGACATCTTATCTTTACAGACTAATATCTTTGTTAACAAGGCACTACATTCACAGCAAATAGAAAATCCTTTGCATTTCATATCTAACAACCTGAATACCTGCAGACCGTACGACTTAAAACTTCCGTTATGTAGAACCACTCACTCACAAAACCATGGTCCAACAGATATGCAAGGTCTTCCATCCGGCTTATTTTGGTCTCGGCCGCTCATATACGTCACGTGAGCCCCAGCTAACGTTTGCCTGTGGCTCGTGTGCTTGAATTTTAATTTTCTTTCATCTCACGGCACCTTTTTCTAAATGCATAAGCTTACCTTTCTGCACTGTTACTACCTATTATGGAGCCTAGAAAACTAATTAGTAATGTCCAAATCTCAGTTATTTGTGCCCAGAGCCGGTTTTTGTTATGGGCAATGTGGGCGACCGCCCAGGGCGCAATCTATTTGAGGGCGCACCTCAATAAAAAAATTTAAAAAAAAGCAAATCGGCGATTTTCTAGACTAATACCGTCCATTTCCACGTCAAGTTGGTGCAGTGGGTGCTGATGCTCCCCTATTATCACATCAACTTGTGCTTAGAGTTATACAGGTTGTGTATGTCCGTGTCAGAAAAGGTGAGGGGGGAGGGGTGAAGGGGATCAAGCAGCCTCTGCAGAGAGAGTGTCATTCAGAAGAAAAGCAAGGGGGGAGGCTGACGGGTATAGACTGACACCTCTACATTAGTATAATACCTTAATATTATAATACCTCTTCCCCTTTCCCGAGGGAAGGGGAAGAGGGGGGGGGGCGCCAATGGATTGTTCGCCCAGGGTGCAAAACTAGCCAGGACCGCCACTGTTTGTGCCTTTGTGAGGGAGAATAAGTCAAATCAAGAAATTACCGCAGACCCGGTATAGTCTGACCAACCTTAATTTACGGCCGTGGGAGGGCGAGCGTCTCTGTACAGTGTTGCCACGTTTTCACTACTGTTGTTCTGTTATTACTCTCTCTCTCTCTCTCTCTCTCTCTCTCTCTCTCTCTCTCTCTCTCTCCGCTTACCTTTGATTCTTTAGTCATTTATAATTGTATATATATATATATATATATATATATATATATATATATATATATATATATATATATATATATATATATATATATAAGTGAGTGGCACGAGGTCAGTCACGTCGCCACCAGCAATGTGTCAAGGCCACCAGCTGGGTGTTGAAGAGTTGCCGCTCGCAAGTGAATAATGTTTTTTTTTTTCACTGAGGTATTAGCATATACCTATTCTGTAAAAATAGAAACTACACATTAGCTTGGCTTACGAATTATGAATGCGATTATGCCTCACCCTTGAAATTACTGTAAAAGCCATTCGGCCTGGCCAGGCTGGGTTCATCAGTATTGCTGCCACTCACAAGACTTCTACTATTTTTTTTTTTTTTAACTTTGGAAAATAGATTATTTCTTTTTTTCCATGCTCATTATCTTATATCTGTAACGCTGATATTATTACACACCCTAAACATACGCTAAGTACCATTATAAGTTACTACAGTTGATATCAGCAACACTGTTGAATATGTATGCCATGTTTGTATGGTACTATATAGTTTTTTATGCATATGATGGTTACTGTTGATTCAGCCATCTATATACACAAGTCGAAATTTTATACATCTGAATTGATGGTATTTGCGATGCCTTGTATACCAATAACTTCCATTTCACATCGCATTTTTTGGAAACGTGGCAACACTGTAGAGTTCCCCTCGCCCCCCCATAGCCGTAAATTAAGCTCGGTCAGACTATAATGTACAAATTGAGACTACATAGGATAGGGGGTAGGTTAGTTGATTGGATTAGTGAATGGCTTTCTGATAGGAAACAGAGAGTGGTATTAAATGGGGCAATGTCTGAGTGGAAGGAAGTGGTTAGTGGGGTACCCCAAGGATCAGTGCTAGGACCTCTTCTTTTCTTGGTGTACATTAACGATTTAGATATAGGAATTAGTAGCAAAGTATCAAAGTTTGTAGATGATACTAAGATAGCATGTGCAGTACAGGGTGAAAAAGGACAATTACATAATACAACGAGACCTGGACAGGCTGATAGCACGGGCAGACAGGTGGCAGATGGAGTTTAATTATAAAAAAAATGTCAGGTTATGCATTTAGGTAGAGAACACAAACTTGGAGGGATGTTGGCTAGAGGCAGTAGAGGAGGGAAAGGATTTAGGAGTAGTGATAGACAGGACTATGAAATTTTCAAAGCAATGTTTAGAAGCAAGAAATGGGGCAAATAGGATCCTGAGTTTTATAAATAGAAATGTTAGTTATAAAAGTAAGGAAGTGTCGTATTGTTCGATGTGTATTGCTCGTCAGGCTTAGTAAAACACCAAGTACGCTTGCAGTATATTAGTGCAGAAGTATGTACAGGTGCGTGAAGAACACAAGTGGGAGCGGCACACGATTGCCGAGAGCGAGCAGGCTGGAGCGGAGGAAGGTGTGTGTAGCTGCACCTTGTGGCTCCAAGTCAGAACTGCCATCCTCCACGGTGCAGGTCAGCAGGTGCGTTCGGTGGCTCGCCCAGTCGTAGCACTCGAACGCTCGCTCTTTATTTACACAGCCAGTATTAACAATCATTTGTTCCCTCATACAAAGATACCTAAACTCGCAAACACAATTACACTTTTACTACGAACTATCAAACCACACAGGAAATGGTGCGTAGCTTATATAATTTCTATGTTAGGCCCCATTTAGAGTATTGCATACAGGCCTGGTCACCCCATTATAGGCAGGATATCAACATGTTAGAAGCAGTTCGGAGAAGAGCAACTAGGATGATACCAGCATTAAAGCACCTGGAGTATAGAGATAGATTAAAGGAATTAAAAATGTTTTCATTTGAGAGGAGATGTATAAGAGGTGATATGATAGAGTTATTTGAAATGTTCTCAGATACAAACTACATAGATGTGAGATCTTTCTTTACCTTAGAGGAGGGAAGTAGGACTAGAAATCATGGCAGGAAGATTAGAAAGCAAGGCTGCAGGTTGGATATAAGAAAATATTTCTTTAGTCATAGGGTGGTAGACTTCTGGAATGCATTGCCAGAGAGGGTTGTAAATAGCACTAGTTTGACAATGTTTAAAAACAGATTAGATAAGCACTTAAATTTATTAGATTTATAATTATGTATAGCGCTGCATGATAGTTTTTTATAAGAAATTTACTATAGTTAAAGAAGACATGATCCCCATGTATGGGGATCACAGATTGTAGAGGAATTCGCTGCAGGACTTAGCCCTGTTAATGGGCCAAATATTTAGAATTAGTATATAATGTATTGTGTACTTGTAAGTGTATCTTTAAGTACTGATGACGAGGTCGCTGTGCGACTGATACAGGATAACCTAGATGGGCCCTGGTGGCCCTTTGTTATCCTATTATTTATGTTATGTTATGTTATATGAGGAAGCATTTCATTCCAGCTCATCACAGCAGGGTAAGCACTATACAGGTATTTGTTGTTTTGCATGATCTACGTGCTAAGTTACGAATTGGGTACTTTCTTGTTATTGTTCCACCACTAATTTCAGGTTAGGTCAGGTTAGTTTAAAATAAGTTGGGTTAGAAAATTAGTTAACCTAACCTAACCTATATTAACCTAATCTAACCTACCTTAACCTATCCTAACCTAAGATAAAGAAAATCAAATACAATAGAAAAATCAGAAAATTAGTGGTGGGACAATAGCAGGAAAGATGCTCTTTAAAAATTAAAGCAAAGATACAAATTTATTACCTTATTATGAAATTTGTTTATACAGACTACATTATGAGGAAAAGCTACTAACTTAAATCTTTAAAAATAATACATTAACAGTAATTAAATACATGTATAAGATGCTTAAAATATGTAAAGATTTGTGAATATTAATATTAATGAGAATTATACAGAGTATTTAAGAAGAGAGAGTGAGAGAAGGGAGAAATATATGGAAGAAAAAAATAATACATAAATATTTTTAGCTACTAATACTTATTATTGCAGTAATAGTGCTATGTGTTACTGAGGTCATTACGTATTACGTAACACTAAACACTAAAGGTTCCAGTAAAAATTGTTGGTGTCTCCTACCCCGCCCCAACAGGAGACACCAATGTTATTCATGAATCAGATGCAATTAAAACTCATGTTGATAATTCTATAATATGTCAAAATGTTTTCTTGTAAATGGAAAATAGTGGCCATCATCGTAAAGAAGAGATAATGGCATTTATCAATGACCGCATTCAGACTCCTTTACCGCGATGAATTTTGGGTTTGTTTTGTTGACGTTTACAGAAAAGTCAGTGAACTCTCCACATTGCTCAACACATTTATCATCTGTACAGCATTTTAACGTGGTAAGTATAACATTTAAGTGTTGTTCATGCCTTCAAACATCAATACATACACGTAAAACGGTAACAATTGTGTTTTGGGGAAGTGACAACAGCTTAGAGAGTGGGAGGAAAAGTAACATGTATGTGCTGGGTTATGTTGGCCCAATCACCTGTTTACCTCGGCTCCTTTCACTTCAGTTCAATTCCTCTATGTTAGGTTAGGTTATGTTAGGAATAGGAACGTAACAACTGGCGGGGGAGGGTGTTGGAGATTATGGGGTTATAAGTCACCTAGCTGAAGCTACTTGTGGCATGACGTGACGGCTATATAGGAGTGGGAAACAGGTGGGCCAAATAACTGCTGCCATCCACCCAAATGAATGAATATACAGTAAATAAATATAGGTATAGAAGTAACATGAGGTGAAAGAGTATGGTATATATTTGCTGGAAGTGTGTTAATGGGAGTGATGAACTGTGTTCTAAGGGTTTGGCAATTTTTTTTTATTTGATCACATTATAATATCTTTTTCTAATATTCATGAAATATAGATTGCATACAACTACAGTATATTATTATTTTCTGTACTAATTAATACATATCTTGTTTGCTTCCTTAATAGAAAAAAAAAAAAATAATAGTTAACGTTGATAAATGTAAGTGAATGTTGGTAGTATTTTGTTGTTATTGTTGTTAATGTGTTGCATTATGAAATGTCATGAAAACTTGTGGAGCATATGTGGTGTGTTCCCAGGTACAACTGGAAATAACCAGACAAATAATATTGTCTCTTCTTTCCACAGGCTGCAGTGTTCCTGGTTACCTAAAGCTTCTTGGTGGCATGTTAGGTGTCATCGGCTGTGTAGATGGAACCTTAAAATTCCAATTGTTAGTCCTGTGAGAAACAATGCAGAACTGTATCACTGCAGGAAAGGCTGCCTTGCAGTTTGCCATACTAAAGTGTTTCACAAATATCTCTAGTAATTGGCCAGGAAGTGTCCATGACAGCTGCTTTATATATATATATATATATATATATTTTTATATATATATATATATATATATAATTCAAGGCTTTTGCAAAATTTGTAAATAAAGGGTATACAGGGTATTTATTGGAAGATTCAAGTTACTCATCTATAACTTACTTGTTAACACCAACACTGGATCCCCAAACTGAACAAGAAATTAGATACAGTGTATTACATATAGGCACGCTCAACTCAGGTGAGAGATGCTTAGGGGTGTGAAAATGGCATTTTACAGTATTGAGGCTATTACATACAAAATAGAGAAATAAGAACATAATTATTGTTACAGCAATACTGCATAATATTGCTGTGAACAGCAACCTGCCTGCTCCAGAACCTGTAGAAGTACAACAGTATGTTCTTTTGGAAGAAGCAACAGTTAGGGCACTGCATGGGGGGATTATGGAGCAGTGGTTTTTAATTGTATATATGTATTGCACTAAGGCAGGTGTTGGCAAACTACAGCCTACTAAACTAATTCATGTCGTTCAGCAAATATTACTAAATTTGAAAGAGAAAGTTAATAAACAATGGCAAATAATATTGTGAACATTTCATTTTCTTCGTGCGGGTGTGTATATGCCTGGGAGAGTGGCTTCTGCTTTAAAACACTTTCATTATATATTTCAACCATTAATAGTTTTGGGTTAATATAGTATGCAGCCTTTTAATATTGATTTTTTTTTTTATTATTAATGCGGCCGTAACACTGAAAAGTTTGGCCAGCCCACACTGAGGTGTGTGTTATCATTTTCAAAGTGTAGAACATGTCCTTGATCTGATAAGTTACTGCTACCCAATATTTTCAATCTGTGGTTTAGTGAGTGAGTTACCATACTTCATTTGGCTACATTCAGTTTTTATTTGCTTAAAGTTTCCCTGCAGTGTAACTGTGATGTACGCTATCATTAGGTGATGTAAAAGAATACTGGTGTGGCAGACCCTTATAATCAACATTTTATTTGGGAAAATAATTATATGTTCAATGTGTAGATCTGTCTACAACTGGCCATTGCTTTGGAAATTAATCCATCTCATCAAACCAACCTACCCTAACCTATATTAGACCTGCTCCCCACAACCAAAAACTTCTGGATTCACCTCTGTTACTATGTGCAATCAGGTATTTCCTAGATACATTAATTTTGACAAACAAAGGTTATTTCTGTGTTTGTTCCTCTTTTATTTAAAAAAAAGTAGTTATTACATCCTTCCCATCATCTTGCACAAAGTTCAGTTTGGTACTCATATATTTTCTTGCAAAGCGACCACCACTTTTGAAGGAGTGTGCTACATCCTTGCTGGTGTGTGCAGCTTCTTTGATGCTTTGGGCTTGGGCAAACAACCCACCCCTGCATCAATTCCAAGGATTATGGTTTCTCTATCACCATGATCGCCATACCGCCGTATCTCGCTGGACTGGCTTTTCTGATACCAGCTCAAGCAGGAAAATCTTTTGAGACTCGGCTAGTAGGGCTCCTTTCATCACTGTCAGAATGATGATGACCACTGGCGAGACAAACAAATGTATTTATGCTGTCAGAAATTGTTTATACTGATCAGTAGGGCTGGGCGGGATCCGAGTACTGGATCCAGATCCACCGGATCCGACAAGGCAGGAGAGATTCGATTACCAGCCTCTGGTACTCGAATCCACTGACGATTACTTGCTGGCTAAGGCGAATCCTGACGAATCCGGTACTCGGATATCCACTGACGATTACTTGCTGGCTGAGGCGAATCCTGACGAATCCGGTACTCAGATCCAATGACAATTACTTTCCTGGCGATCATTCATTATTGTTTTTCGCTTTTTGGGCTTCATGATTTAATTATTGGTAAAAAAAAACAGTATTGACTAGAAATATATCTATATAAATTAGTCAGCGAGAGACATTTAGAATATGAATTTAGTGTTGCCATTCATGCCTTAATTTCTCCGAAGGGTGATTGGCTGATACGCTGTGACGTCAGAATGTACCATATAATTAGTCCCGCGTAGGGAGTGGACGATCCCGACGACCTGTGGCTTCACCCATAGAAAACTTCACCTTGGAGACCGAAGACACCACAAGATTCACTCATCCCATCCATACTATTCACAAATAAAAATTACACTACCCCCCCTCACCCACCTCGTTAATAAAGATTCCCCCCAATATCCTATTGTCACAAATCATCACCAACTCTACTACTATCTGTGGTTCGGAACCCACGTAAAACTGTAGTTCCCTCCGCTATACGGATGTACTTCTCACCCCATCCTCTCTATATGTCATCCTTTCCCCTACTACTATCACGTACTTCACTCTTCCTGCTTCACGGTGTTTGTTGTTTGCACTGGACCAATACATTCAGGAACCGGCTGCACATCCGGTTCCTGAATGTATTGGTACGGCAACAAACCAAAACGCTTACCATGTTGTTTGGCTCGCGCACCAACTATTTATGACAGTTCCACAATTCGCTTTTTTGTGTTTGGAGCGCTCGCCAACCTAGTTGTCTGGCTTACCAAAAGGATATAAAGCGTCGGAATGGTTGGTAGCCCCGCATAGCTGTGATTGGTAAGCGTGTGGTGAAAACCTGGTGAAAACGTAAACAATTTCGTTCGATCAGCTGATAACATGTCTCAAGGAAGAGAAAGTTGACGTCGCTAACCAGCGACCAGAAAAGCACGTTGGTTGATCTTATCAACCAATTCAACGTCGTGCTTGATAAAAGTGGTAATTACTCCATGATAGCTAAGAAACAGGAAGCTTGGGAGACAATTACCAAGAAGTTCAATGCAATATGTGCAACACTGTTAATCAGTTTTTTTTTTTTCCAGACTCATCACTGACTATGATCACATTTTCAAAAAGTAGATAACACACACACACACACACACACACACACACACACACACACACACACACACACACACACACACACACACACACACAGGTATAATGATTAGCATTAAAAGTAGATGGTTAAGTTTATTCATTCTTACATACTATTTGTACTTTGCAATACCTACATTATACACCATAAGATCTTATATATGCGTGGAATCCTCACTCGTCGCAATTCTTCCATTTCATACATTTCTTCATCTATGATTTCTTCTAATGCAGCCATGGTACCTGAAAAGTGTAGTTTTTAATGATCTGAAGAATACCTAGCTGCATTTTGAATGGTTGTAGGGCATAGGTATGTTAGATTTGGGTGGGGGATAGGTGAGGTTAGGTTAAAATATGTTTGGTTTGTTTTAATTTCTGCCAATCTAACATTTCCGCTTTTTCATATTGACATTTTCCATCGCAAATTGATGCTTCAGAAGTTATGACAATAAATAGGTTGGTTAAGTTACCTTGGTTAGGTTAGGTTAGGTTGGGTGGGTTAGGTTAAGTTGGCTGGGTTATTGTTTGCTTGGTTAGGTTACATTAGGTTCGTTAATAGGATCCATTCACTAATGTGTAATAAATCCATCAATAATGTCTTCTGATGTGTAGACCACCACAGAATCGAGTGTTACCTGCAAGCTCATCAAGGTACCGTTTATACCTATCCTCCATTGTTTCATCGGTCACCTCTTAATAGCCTTGAGACAAAGAGACAGGGAGAACGCGACAGTTGTCTTCATAGTTATATGGCCAAAGAATTATGTAATTGTGCAGAGCGAAATAAATTGTAATAAATCTACCATCCTTCCTCTATTAAACTGCGTGTTAATTGTTTTCCAGAAATTATTAGTCTCTCGTCAGTAGCTTATCATCTCTCATTAAGAAATCACACTAAGTTACGATTTTCTGTCATGGCAGCCAAGCGAAGCAGAAATGCCTCAATGTGGAATTGTATGGGACAAACCAAAGATGATTCGGTTACATGCTTGACGTGTAAAGAAAAGTTTAAATATGTTGAAGGTACGACTTCCAACCTCATTAAACACCTCCGCATCAAACATCCCATTGAATATACCGAGTTGAAAGAGGAAAATGATGCGCGGCGCGCGGGGATCCGGATCCTGCAGTGAGACGAGTACCGCGCTGCTTGGATTCGTCAGAGGGCAGCCAGTCAGATCCAGCTCTCAGGCAAATCCAGCGCGGAATCGGAATCGGAATTTGTAGAAAAGAGGGGTGAAGGAAGAGTGTTGAAGTAGAAGAATGGAAGTTAGAAATAATGAAAGACAGTAGAAGATTATAGATGGTGGGCTAACCACCTTGCTATTTTTGGTAAGTATTGTGGAATGGTACTTTTCGCATCTTCTCTATGATGTTTTTGTTGTATTTATCAGTTAGCTAAGCATCATCACCCTGCTTAGGAGGTTTTTCATTTTTATTTTTTTTTTTTATTTACTTATTTATTTATTTTTACTTATTTATTTATTTTATTTATTTATTTATTTTTTTTGGCAGAACCACAGCTAACCTATCAACGAGATGTTGGCCACGGACATACCACAGCTAAATCCCTACATACACGACTGCCAAAATTTTACAGAGTTTTAGAGTTTTCTTTTGGTCTACTTAAAGTAAGTGCCCATATCGTATACCCATATATTACACATTTATACATATATACACTTATGCATATGCACCTAAATATATTTCTTACTCCATCTATGTTTCTTCCTTTGTTATAGAGGAAACAAGAGTTTATAAGTTTTACATAGTTTTGGAATTTTTGAATGTTTGTTTTATGTTATAGTAAGGTGTGTACGTGTGCCGTGTTAGCTTCATGTGGTAGCACGGGCCGGGTTGAGTCTCCCTGTTGCACCGTAGGTAAGTCAAGCATAGACTCCACCTCCACTCCCTCGCTGAAATCACTCAACTCTTCACCCCCCTCAAGATGTGGTTCCCGGATATCAACGACTCAGGAAGAGATGGAACCCTCTCCCCCAGCTCCGCTTGCTAGAGGCCTGCAAGCCCTACCAGTGTCCAGTTCCCCCTCGGCGACGAAGTCATCAGTGAATATGCACTTTGTCACGTCTCCGGCTCACCGCCGACTCAGGGGGCGGAGTGGAGAGAGAGGAACTCACCCGCATTGTCCGTGTGAAGCATGTGTGTGTGTCTGCAGTGTAGCGTGTTGTTATAACAATAATACTCTTTCGCTTTCAGGTGTCCTGTGTATAGTGTGTTTGATGTACGGTCATCTTCAGGTAAGTTGATATTTGCGGAGCTGAAGGTAAGTGCATCAAGATAAGTTTGTTTTGTGTCTAGTGGTTTATCTGTTAGTAAATTGGTGTAGGTGTTGTGTTGCATGCTTGCAGGCTGCTTGGAAAGTCACGGTGGTATTTGTCTATTTGGTTTAGTTTGTCTATGAGGTTTTGGTAGATTGGTGTATCTAGCTCTCCTATTTTGTTCCATATTTCCTTGGCTCTGTAGTGTAACCGTATGTTTAGAGGTGTTGTTTTAGTGTGTGTGTGTATTTGGTCTGTTGTCATAGTGTACGGGTATTTCTGGTTGGTGGCAAATCTCAGTGCTTTGTTTTGTACTTTTTGTAGTTTATTTAGTTGGTTTTTGCTCATGGCATGTATTGGAATTGGTGGATAGTCCAGTATGAAAAGGATTAACGCTTTAACTAAGTGAATTTTTATTTTTTCTTGCATATTTATATAATTTATGTGGTGCTGTTTCTGCAATATTTTTCCTTTTCTGGATGTGTTTGTAGTAACCAGAGGTGGTAATGGTAAGACCTAAACATTTGCCATTATTTTTAAATTCTATTTTTAAATCGTTAATGTTTAGACCGTGGGGTTCTCAACCTTTTTCTCGTCAAGAACCCTCTGAGTTATAAGACCATCTACCCGAACCCTCAGTGATTTGACATCGAGCAAAATGTTAATTTAGTGACTAACACTAAATCAATAGGCAAAGGTATTCTGGAAAGATTGTATCATTAAATCAGCCACCTAAGTACCCCTGGAAATCTTGTGAACCCCTGGGGGTTCGCGAACCCCAGATTGAGAACCCATGGTTAGAGGAAAGGTTTTCCTGGCTCCAAGGTATAGAGGCGTAAATTTATTTACGTTAGTTTTGATTTTCCATTTTCTTTCGTGGTCATTTATTACTTTAATTGCCCTCTCTGTTTTTACGTTTAGCATATTTTTTTATTTACCTGGATAGCCGATAATTTGGGTTATGTCGTCTGCAAAACTAATATTGAGATATTGATTAGGATATTGTATGTCATTGGTGTAAATCGTGAACAGAGCTGGAGATAAAACACTTCCTTGTGGTACACCACAATTGAGGTTAAATGATGGACCAATATGATTATTTATTTTGATGGAAGCTGCACGATCTGCTAGAAAATCACATAAAAATTTCTCTATAGTTATTGATAGGTGTAACTGTAGAATTTTGTATTGAAGTCCGTGATGCCAAACCTGATCAAAAGCTTTAGATATGTCTCTTAAGATGACTTGGCATTGGCCTTTGTCTGATTTGTTTTGTGCTATCTGTTCAGCGACGAATGCCAGTGCGTGTGTGGTGCTCCTGCTGTTACGGAAACCAGACTGATTGATGTTATACATGTTGTTGATTTCGAGGTGAGTTTTTAACCCATACAGCGTCAGCAGATGTGAGACTTTGTGATTTCGCCAGTGCTGGCCACATCATGGAATTTTTATTTATTTTGCTAAACCACTCTTAAATGATGTGAAACAAATGAAAATGACAGTCATTCCTCCCAGAACTGACTGGAAGTGGTATTAATTGGTGCGAGATGTTTTGCGCTAAGGTTAGCGACTTAGCAAAGACTTATGTGACTAGTTTATTCGCTTCCTCGTTTCTCACCAGTCGATCCCCGAGTTGGACACATGCATAATAACGTTCCTGAGTTGAAAGAAAAACAACATGTCATGTTTTGCTGTTTGGGAGTGTTTGTGGCTAAAAATAGACACGAGATATCGTGTTGCCTTTCGTGGTGCAAATATTTTCCGAGTAATATGTACTTGTTTTTCCTTATAACAAAGCGATTGGAAAATTCTTATTTATGTCATACAAAGTTTTCACTACCACAATATAACAGTTACCAAAAACATCTAAAATGGTAAGAGTAAGTAATGGAAATTACGCTTCGTTCATATAAGCGGAGTTGAGGCGTCAGTTTCCTGCTACACCGAGCTAAAGGCAGCAGAAACTGCTAAAGTTCAGATATATAATAAATAAATACAGGAAGCATTCATGTTAGCAGGGACGAGGAGGCAGCATGAGCAATGTCTACAGTGCATGATAGCAGTATAATGGTAGGTTTTGAGGACGCCATACCTCCGAAAACACGAGGAAGCTCGCCGACGTATCTCATACGTCTCTGACGCCCGGTTCGCTCAGAGTAGCCGACGTATCTCGTACGTTTCTGACGCTATACGGGTTAATCTAGTGTTGATTATTCGTTCTAAAATTTTTCCTGGGACTTCTAGTAGTGAGATGGGTCTATAATTTTGGGGTTGATATTGGGATTTGTTTGGTTTAGGGATAAGTCTTATGATGGCGTTTTTCCATCGGTCTGGAAAATATCCTGTAGATATGGCACTGTTGTAAATGTCTGTTAGTCTTCCTATTGCTGTGTCTGGTAGTTGAGAGAATGGTTATGTTGATCCCACTTTCACCTGGACTGGTTCTTTTCAGATTATTAATTATGTTTTTTACTTCTCCAGCAGTTATTTTTATGTCTGTGGGGTGTGTGTTTAGTCTGGGCGTGTCTGCATTTTCGTACGGGATTGTTCTTTGTATGCTATTACGTAAGTGTTGTAATACTGCTTCATTATTTGTGTCGTTGCCATCATCATCTTCCCCACTGAATATTTCTTGCCAGTATTCTCTATGTACGCTTTCTTTTTCTTCATTTGTATATACTGTGATGTTTTTATTTTTTATATAATGAGGTTCTTGTTCTCTTGTTCCTGTTAATAATTTGTTTTCCAGAAAACTGTGGGGTCTCGGTTTGTACTGGAGATGTCTTGGATTAGTTTGCACCAGTGTTCTCTGTTTTCTGCTATGAGTGCGTCTTGGAGAATTGTTTGTATGTGTTTGTAATATCTGTAGTTCTCTATGCTCCATCCGTTGATATTTGAAAAAAGTTTGTAATTCAGAGAAAAGTGTTTTAAGTAGTTTTGTGGTTTCCGTGTGTTTGGGTGAGGGTAGACTTTTGTATCTTGTCTTTGGGATGGACTGCTGAGTCGCGTAGTCAATTGCCTGGTGCCAGTTGTCGGCTGCTGTGTCTATTGTGATTCCAGTGTTGCAATGTCTAAATTGTTACTATGTAGATTATCAGTGACATGTTTTTATTTTATTTTTGCCAGTCTGTTTATCGGTAATTTGGTCTAGGAGATGTTGGGATAAGTATAGCTGTGGTGGATATTGAAAATATAATTGGGATGTGGTCACTGGTAGTAAGAGGTCCTGGTATTGCGTGAGTGTTATGGTACGTCCTGTGGTTTGTCAGAATTATGGCTGGTGTTGTTCCTCTTCTTTGTATGTAGAATGTTGGAAATTCTGGTCCTATGTGTTGTAGTGATGTATCGGAGGTCAAATTTCGTGGCTCCGCGGAGGCGGAGGCGGAGGCGGAGGTCAGTTTCTCAAAAAATGCGGATGCGGATGTAGTTGCGGAGGTTATGGAATAGTTTTTTGCGGAGGCGGAGGCGGAGGCGGAGGTTGTTGCCTACACCTCCGCGGAGGCGGAGGCGGAACAGATTTTTTTTTTTACCCATTTACAGTACCGGTACTGCGTCGACAATAAACTCCTGTTACTCCTTTCCCTCACTCAAATTTGGGTACAATAGGAGATAGTAATCAAGTTTTGGCAGTGTCAATGTAAAATCTTAATATTCCCGGTGAATTATTCATGGATAACTATAGTAGAGTACTATAGTTACAGGACTGTAATTGTGACTGCAGCAATCGGCTGAAGGCTAGGCTTTTTCTTTTTCATAGACTGTAGAGTACATAGGCCTTCCTCTGTCATTGCTCCACTTTCTAGTGTTTTATTTAGCTTTGTTTACACAAAAGACACTGAGCACTGTCACAGATTCCTTCAAGAAGAATCGCCAAACGGCACTACTGCTGCGTGAAGCCATGACTGCTGCAAGAGATTGACGGGTAACACGTAGGCAACACCATCAGAGTTCAGCAGTAACTTTGGGGTCACTGGGGTGGCACTGGCGGCAGATAGCGAGACGTGTCAGACGTCTCAGACGATGTCAAAAGTGTTTTATCCTTCAGGTATAATCAGGATCTAATGCTAAATCTTTAAAATAAAAAAAATGAATTCATAATGGATAGAAATATTCAACTTAGTATCTATAACTTAATAATTCGGATGCAGCAACCAATGAAAAGAGGAATCATACGTCTGGCAGTGTGCGAGATTAGCTGTGGGTGGGGTGCATGAGATGAGAGCCGTATACGCGTATGTTTCACGTTCAGACGCGGTCAGAGAGGCCATATGTGCGTACTACAGTTGCATGTTACTGTTACGCCGTAATGAAACAAACATCTTACTATATTTTGGGGTGCAACTGTGTGCCGAAAAATACAGGTACCGGTAAACATCCGCGCCTCCGCAGTTTTAAATTGCGGAGGCGGAGGCGGAGGCGGAGGTCTCATTATCTGAAAATGCGGAGGCGGAGGCGGAGGCGGAGGTCTCATTATCTGAAAATGCGGAGGCGGAGGCGGAGGCGGAGGTTAATAAAACGCGGAGGATCCGCGGAGGCGGAGGCGGAGGCGGATATCCGATACATCACTAATGTGTTGTATCAATCTATTTTGTATTAGAGTATTGATTTGTTTCCCTTTTGTGTTAGTATGGTTGTAGCCTAAATTGGGGTGATTAGCGTTAAGATCGGCTATCATGTAGACTGGGCATCTACGTCTGAACAGTTTGGTGAAGTCAGTGATTGGTTAGTAATTCCTTGCTGGTGGTTGATATAGGTTGAGATGATAATTTTGCCGGTTGTGGTTGTGATTTCCACCGCAATCAAGTCTGATAGAAAGTCATCTAAGAGTTTATAGTGCATGTTTTTTTTTTATTGCAATGGCTGTTCCATCATTAAGGTTACTGAAGCTATTTTTTTGTATGTGTGTTATATCCAGGGATTTTAATGGGTGTTTCTTCGTTTATGCCATGGCTATTAATTAGTATGATGTCGGGGTTTATGATTCTATAAGTATTTGAGAGTGAAATTGTCCTATCTGTCCAGTGTATGTATTATTTTAAGGTTACGTGGGGCCATGTTGATTGTGTGTGCTTGGTGGCTCATGTGTGCGTTACTGTGGGTCTTTTGTTTTTACTCTTTGTGATTGTCTTGATGGAGGAGATCTTTCGTTGGTTTGCCCTGTTCTAATTTTCCTGAATACACTGTCTTCCATTATTGTAAAGCAGTCGACTATTTTTTAATTCACCTTTTTTAATCAAACCAAATACTTCATGTGTTTCCATAGTTGGTTCGTTGTAGGTAAATTTGTATGTTCCATCTTCAATACCTTTGGTAAGAGTGCTGAGTGAGATGTTCTCTGGCCATCCTTTGCTTTCTTTTGTGATGAGTTCTAACTCGATATCATCGGTCAATTTGTTTGGTTGTTTTTCTTTTTTTTCCCTCTGTTTTACATTTTCTTGTTGGTGATATCGTGAGGTGTTGGTTGTTGGATCTTGAAAGTCAGTGCTGGGTGTAGCCGTTGGTATATCTTCTAGTTCCGTTTGTATCGCTTTTTTCTCCATCTGCTAGTAGAGAGAGAAGTTGGGAAGAATTAGGGATTTTGGGTATCTTAATTGGTGGTAAGTTGTTCTCGGTCAATGTTGCGTTGAGCTCTTTTGCGTAACTTCCAGGTTCTATGACGTTCATAAGGTGGGCATGGATCATACATGAATAAATTTTGAGATGTTCTTCTTTGTTGACTGGTAAGGTTGTAGCTTTATTGTTTGTGATGGTGTTTGTTCTCATTATTTGGGAGTATGTTACTTTTTTCTTTTTCTCCTTCTCTTTTCTTCTTTATTGCTTCCTTCCTCAGACGGCATCTCATAGATAAAGTCATGTGGTTTTCACCGCAGTTTATACAGCTCTTTTTTTCTTTGTCGCAGTTCCTCCATGTGTGGCCTTCTTCGGCACATTCAGAGCATATCTTGTAATCTTCGTTCTTATGGCAGTCTTTGGTAAGGTGAGCTTCAATCTCGTAGCATCTGTAGCAAGTTTGGATATGGTAGAATTTTTCTTGTTGAATTTGGTGGTGGGGAATCTTCATGGAGAATAGTTTAAGTCCATGTTCTTTAGATTTTTGTGCATATACGGCTTGTGTGAAAGTTATTTTTATAGTCTTGGAGTTGGGGAACTTGAAGACAGAGTCTATTTTATTTTCCAGGAAGGTGTTGTGTGAGTACAGTTCGCTGATCATTTCTTCTTCGGAGTTGTTGTATATATGTGAGTTTACATTGAAGGCTATAACAGTCCGTTTGGCTTTTAGTTCTGGTGGAGTAACTAAGTGGAAGTCATTTTGCAGGAACTCTTGTTTTGTGTTGTCTTCAAATAGCTTATCCTGTTCATCATCTGAAGAAATGACGACGAACCCATCTTGCAAAGGGATGATATTTGTTGGATATATATCTTGTTTACTCAGTATGTTCAGGAGAGCAGATTTTCTTCTTGGGTCTTATGGGTGGTTTGTTTTTATCTTTATTCTCGCCATCTTGTTTTCATGTTACAGTAGCTGGTTATGTATGTCCTACAAGGGGCAAAGCCCGACTTTACAATACTTTACGACTTTACTTTACAATCCTACCTACGGCTCACGGTAATAAGTCTCCCCCTCTCTAAAGGGGATCGTAGGCGCCCCGGGGCCGCCCCCTTAGGGTCTTGCCTAACCCTATTGAGTTGCTGCAGGCAGCAGGTACACAAACCCCGTATAGAAGACGGGAGTAAAAAAAAAAAAAAAAAAAAAAAAAAAAAAAAAAAAAACAGTGCAGACACCGTCCCCACCCTCAGGGAGCAGGCGCCATCGACACGCCCCAGTCAGGTATCGCCGGCTGTCCCCGAAGGACGAAAGGAAGTATTGAGTAGAAAGCAAAGAGGGAAAGCCAATCCCACAACTTACACCGCCAGGGGTGCCGGGCCACCGTAGTGATCAAGGATAACTCATGACCACGTCTTGGGTGTAACGTAGGCAGAGCAACTCCGCGACGAGCGTATCGGCGAACCGGTGCCACGCTGTAACGATGTCTCCTGTGCAGTCGTGTTGAATCCAGCGCCACGGCACCCCGTGCTCAAGTACTCAGATCCGGATTCGGATCCGCCAGACCAAGTAATCGGATTTGTGAGTACATAAAAAGTCGGATCCTGCCCAGCTCTACTGATCAGCTGACCGGCTTGGGGCGGAAGGTGCCTCTGCAGAGCTGCTAACCTGTGCAGAGAGCGACGTTGGTAATAGGTCTTACCAACACCACGTCGGGGGCCGGATCCAAGAAGCAGGCTGTTGTCTATGTTGGTAAGGACAACCTTCATAGCAACCTCCTGCTCACATACCAACCTCCGTAAAATAGCATCCACAAAGATTCGTTGCTGTTGGCGAGTGGAGGTTGGTAGCCCGTCTAAAAGTGCTCATTGACTGCCAAGGTTGATACGTCACTGCCGTGTCGTCACGAGAACAGGCAGCCAATCATAAGGCAGCTTTATGTTATCCCTACTCCAGGGCTGAGGAAATCATATGGCTTTGTTCTCAAAGACTCAAACACTGACACAGGAGAGACAGGAGAGTGATCGCACCAGCGATACAAGTCGCCACCGTGTACCGGAGATCTCCCTGACTGGTGAGAGCTCGCCCGGTGGGCGTCTCGCCATCCCCCCTTCCCCATCCTTGCTCCCAGCCTTCTACATTACCAGGCCACAGGGAGCGGACCCAAGACGTCCCCGAGAGTGACCCTCGGGGGCTAAGGTGGAACTGTTTGGACCTGGTTTTGTAGATTGCTGGGTAAGCCTCCCACTGTTTCTCTCTCTTACCATTTCCTTTTCCCTCTTTCAGAGGAAAAACTCGGACAGGCATAGGTCGTGGAGCAGGGCCACTGCGACGGTTTTTAGAAGCCGGGAGGTCAAACTGCTCCACTTAGAGGCTCCTTCATATTTTCTATCCCTTAGCTGTGTTTTTATGTCGGGCTTCGGCCCCCTTGTAGGAATTATTGTTTTTGTTATGTGAAAAATGGCGAGAGTAAAAATAAAAACAACTAACAGCCAAGATCCACGAAGAAAGAACACTCTCCTAACAATACTCAGCAACAATGATGTCTTCCCTACCAACATCTTCCCAGTCCAAGATGGATTCATCATCGTCTCGTCGGATGAAGAACAAGAAAATATATTCAAGGACAAGATTAAGGAAGAATTCTCCAAAGAAGACATGAATCCAGTAATACCACCAGAACTGAAAGCAAAGAAGACAGTCATATCCTTTAATGTTAATGCACACATCTACAACAACTCTGAAGACGACATAGTAAATTAATTGTATACTCACAATTCATTCCTGGAAGACATCATTGATAATGTCTTCAAGTTCCCTAACTCTAAAACAATAAAAATAACATTCTCTCAGGCAATCTATGCCTCCAAAGCTACAGAACATGGACTAAAGCTTTATTCAATGAAAATTCCACATTACCAAATCAAGCAAGATAAATTTTATCATATCCAAACATGCTTCAGATGTTACTTGATAGAATCTTACACTACAAAAGACTGCCCAAAGCATAAAGAATACAAAATATGTTCAGAGTGTGCCGAGGAAGGGCACACGTGGAAATCATGCAACAAGGAGAGCAAAAAATGCATCAATTGCGGCGGAAACCACAGAACACTAGCCATGAGATGCAAAATGAGAAAAGATGTAATAAAGATGAAGAGAGAGGAAGAAAAGGAGACAGTCTCATACTCCCAGATAACAAAGACCATAAACATCCCTACAATGAATAACAACACATCAACACAAATCAGCAGAGAAGACCATATAAAAATATACTCTTGCATGATACACGCTCATCTAATGAATGTAGTAGAACCAGGAAGTTATGAGAAAGAACTTAATGCCAATCTAAAGGAAAATAAACTTCCCCAAATAAAAATACCCAAGACACCTAATTCCTCAAAACTCCTCTCACTTCTAGCCGACACAGAAAAACTATCCTTAATGGAAACTGAAGAGCTACAAACAGACACACAAACAGATCAACAACAAAATGTAACAACACTAGACACACACACCCAACAAGTTTTTACCAACCAAAAAACACAAACAAACATAAAGAAACAACTTAACAGCCATGAAATAGAACTTGAAATAATAACAAGAGAGAGCCAGGGATGGCCTGAAAACATCACACTGGGACAACTGATAAAAGGAATAGAGGATGGAACATATAAATTCACCTACAAAGAACCAACCATGGAATCTCACGAAGTGATAGGACTAATAAAAAAAGGTGATATAGTGTTGAAAGACTGTTTCACAATACTTGAAGACAGTATATTCAAGAAAATAAGAACAGGGCAGTGCAATGAAAGGTCTCCAGTTGCTAGACAAACACAAAAAAAAAAAAAAAACACACAAAAACACAAAAACACACACACACACAAACAAAGTCACACAAACAACATGGCTCTAAGAAACATTAAGATAATACAACACAACGTACTACACTGGAACAACAGACGAATATCACTCTCCAACACATACAGGATAATAGACCCAGAAATAATACTCATAAACAGCCACGGCATACAAGAAAACACACCAATGAAAATTCCTGGATACAGAGTACACACGAAAAATAGCCTCAATAATGCATCAGATGGCACAGCTATAGCAATAAAAAAGAACATACAATATAAACTACTTGATGATTTCCTATCAGATCTACTTGCAGTAGAAATAAGTACCACCACAGGAAAAATACTAATTTCAACTTTATATCAACCACCATCAAGAACATATATACCCATACCCGACTTCACTAAATTGTTTAGACGTACCTGTCCAGTATACATGCTGGCTGACTTAAATGCAAATCACCCCAACTTAGGATACACTCACAGCAACAACAAAGGCAGACAAATCAACACTTTAATACAAAACAGACTAATACAACATGTAGCACCAGATTTTCCTACTTATTATACACACAGAAGAGGCACAACACCAGACATTATACTTACAAACCACCGCACATACCACAACACACATGCAGTAGAAGGACCCCTCACCACAAGCGATCACATTCCAATAATTTACACAATAGCCACAGCCCCTATACTTATTCCAGCTCCACCAAGACCCAACTACAATAAAGCAAATTGGGAAACATTTAAAGGACATGTCACCAACACACTACACACAAACACACTACACGAAGAATCACTTGAAACAATAGACACTGCCACTGAAAACTGGCACCAGACAATAGAGCAAGCTATACAACAAGTCATACCCACTACTCGCTACAAACGCCTACCATCACCCAAACACACAGACACTACAAAACTACTTAAGACACTTTTTACAGAACTACAGACTTACTCACGTGCACACGGTTGGTCCTATCAGAATTACAGATACTACAAACAACTACAAACACTACTACACGAAGCTTTAATACAGGAAAATAGAGAACACTGGTACAGATTAATAAATGAAGTTTCGAGCACTTACAGAGACCCTACAACATTCTGGAAGAAAATTAAACTACTGACAGGCAACAGAGAGAACGAACCCCACTACATTAAGAACAAACATAACAACAAAGTATACACCGACAGAGAAAAAGAGGAAGTACACAGAGAATACTGGCAAGGAATCTTTAGTGGAGAGGAAGATGGAGAGGAAGATCACATGGAAAATGAGATTGTCTTACAAAACATCAGAAATAACATCCAGAGAACAATTCCCTACAATAACTCTGACATTACCAGACTCAACACACAACACACTGACACGACAATAACTACAGAAGAAATAAAAAAAAACATCATAAAACAGCTAAAAAGAACTAGCCCGGGGCGAAGTGGAATTAATAAAACAATCCTAACACACCTACCAGACACAGCAATAATTAGACTAACAGAAATATTCAACAGCACTATCTCAGCAGGCTATTTTCCCGACAAGTGGAAAAACGGAATCATCAGACTAATCCCTAAACAAAATAAATCCCCTCAACAGGCTCAAAATTACAGACCAATAACGCTATTAGAAGTACCAGGCAAAATCCTTGAGCGAGTGATAAATACAAGGCTAAAAACACACCTAGAAATTAATAACTTATATAACACTTACCAGTTCGGTTTTCGTAGTAATAGAGGCACCACACAAGCACTAGCAGTCATCACAGAACAAATAGCACACAATAAATCAGATAAAGGCCAGTGCCAAGTCATCCTCAGAGACATAGCTAAAGCTTTTGATCAAGTCTGGCACCTCGGTCTTAAGCATAAAATCCTACAACTATAACTCCTTATTACAATAGAAAAATTTTTATGCGACTTTCTAACTGATCGCACATCATCCATTAAAGTTAACAATTACATTGGTCCTACATTTAATTTAAACTGCGGCGTACCACAAGGGAGTGTTCTGTCACCAACACTCTTCACAATTTACACCAATGATATTCAACACCCCATACAAACCCTTAACATAAGTTTCGCAGACGACATAACACAAATAATTGGCTACCCAGGGAGGTCCAAGAACATGCTCAATATAAAAACAGAGAGAGCAATAACAACAATTAATAACTACGAAAGAAACTGGAAAATAAAAACCAATGTTAATAAATTCACCCCTCTGCACCTTAGAGCAAAATTTACCTTTCCACTCATCATTAACGAAGAAGAAATTGAATTTAAAAGTACCGGCAAATGTCTTGGTCTAACCATAACTACAGGTGGCTACTACAAACATATACAGGAGCGTAAAAATATAGCAATTGCATCACTACAAAAACTCTACAAGCTACACAACATGCCAGAGAAAATAAAAATACACTTAGTTAAAGCACTAATACTACCAATACTTGATTACCCTCCAATCCCTATACACACAATGAACAAAAAACAAATTAGCAAACTTCAAAAAGTTCAAAACAAAGCACTAAGATTTGCCACAAACCAGAAACACCCTTACACCATGACAACAGAACAAATACACATACACACCAAAACAACACCTCTCAATATACGTCTACACTACAGAGCAAAGACAATTTGGGAAAAAAATGAAGAGTTGAACCTACCAATCTATCAAACCCTAAAAGACAACTCAGATCAAATAGTAAAATACCACCGTGATTTCCCTAGCAGCCTACAGGCATGCAAAACAACACCCACCCCAATCTATTAACAAATCGAAAAATAAGGAAACATACTCACCTTAAAACACTTACCTTTACTCACTGTATTCCTGAAGATGGCCAAATACAAAAACTCAGCACACACGGGGCATCTGAAAAGGAAAGAATATTATGTAACTCCAACACACTAAACAACACACACACACACATGCTTCACACGGGACTCGTAGCTGGGCTCCTCTCTCCCCACTCCGCGCCCTGAGTCGGCGGCGAGGCGGTATGCCACGCCGGAGTTCACTACACCGTACCTCACAGCCGAGGGGTACTGGCCACTGGTAGGGCTTGCTGGCCCCCAGCTAGCGGTAGATGGGAGGGGTTGCACCTCATCCTGAGTCGCCGACACCCGGGGACCTACCTGTAGGGGGTAAGAGTTGTGTGGTGTCGACGAGGGAGCAGTGGTAGAGTCTCTCTCGACTCGCCTACGGTGTAACAGGGAGTACAGTCGCGGCCCGCGCCATCACATGAAGCCAGCACACAGAACACAAACATTCTCACAAACACATAATAAACATAAATGTATAAATTGATATGATGATATGATCAAAATGAATAAAAATAAATTACAAAACAAACATGCGGGGAGCTATACCACAGTATAACATCAATTAAGTAAAATAGCAAGGTGGACAGCCCACCATCTTTAATCTTATACTTCTTTCATTATTTCTCACTATCCTCTTGAACTCATATTATTCTTCCTTCACCCATCTTTTCTATAAATATAAACCGAAAAAAAAAAAAAAAAAAAAAAAAAATATATATATATATATATATATATATATATATATATATATATATATATATATATGTATATATATATATATATATATATATATATATATATATATATATATATATATATATATATATATATATATATATATATATTGTTTGAATATTTGCTTATATATGGTAGCAAACACTGAGCTGTTTACCTATTGTTTCATCTTGACCAAATTGCACGTGGAATTTATCTAATGTTTTGGACATGCTTTGAGTTCAAAAAAAAAATCTTTTTCTTCACCTTTTTCAAACATTATGTATGTTTTGTATGGGTATTATTATATTTTTTGACATAACTGCTGAAATATGTTTTATTTCTTTGTTTTACATAGTTGTCAAATGTAAGCGTTAAGATTAGGGAGGATTAGATTGGGTTGGTATTGGCAGCGTTGAAAACCCATCCATTTATGTACGAGTAACAATGGTTTGCTTTGGTGTACATATAGTTAGTAAGTGAAGCAAAATGAATGAAAATTCCATGCCCCACTGAGACACTGAGTTCAACACTGCCAAATGAAGTTCCAAAGCAAGTAATTCATGCCGAAGGAAGCGGTATTTCATTAGTAATTAATTCACTATCACTCAGTGCCACGAAGTCAAGGTGATCCTCATGGCATGAGCGTATATGAATACTAAGATATGATATCCATTATAGCAGGCAATAGAGGAGTGGAAACAAATATCGTGGTGAAAGCAACACGCAAGCTAAAAGGGTCACAAGAAGAAGAAGCGGCCGAGTCGCCGTGAGTCTCCGCTTCGTCTGTGGCCGATCTCATCTCTGCTTTATTTTTTGGTATTCCATATAAGATTTCACTTTATGCATTACAAAACAATCCTTTCTTGGGGGCAAGGTTTGTAAAAAGCTAATAGAAATGTTGTTTTGTGAATATAAATGCATATATAAACAGTAACACCACCTCGAGAGGTGGTGTTCCCAGCAACCTAAGAGCAACCTGATAGCAACTTCGTTACCGTCCCTCGAAGCTTTCATGGATGCCATTTCCCGGCAGGAGGTTGCTCTGACGTTAAAGTTTCTTGGATCCAGTTCCGGGTCTCCTTGCCCAAGTTTAAAAAATCATTCGTGAAGTTAGTAAGAGGAAGCATGACGTGGGGCTTGCTGTTGGTATTTACTAACACCAACGTTTAAAAAATCAGCTGTATGGCTTGGCACGGTTGCTTGGTTGCGTGTGACACGGGCAGAGGTCAGGGTCTGGGGCGGGATTTTCAAATGCTCGTAGCGGTGGCTGCGACTATCTTAGCGGGTAGGTTACCGCAACTCTCCCGTAACTCGCCTGAGGTGTATTTTCGAAAAATATTAGAGCTGTCATTATGGTTTTCGGACCGCCATGTTTACTCGCAGCGTAAACTATAAGAGCCGTATATAATGAAGTTTGATTATTTACCCTGCCATAAGTAAGCTATCCTTAGCGCTGCATAACCCAAGGGAGATTGTTACGTTCACTGGTTAAACTATTAAGATTGGCATCGGGGAGCCGGTGAACAATAACAATAAAAAAAAAAACACTGCAGGTTCAACTGGTGAGGAAATGCAAAGGGGGCACTTTAAAAAGCTATTTTAATAACCCATAATGATATTGACACACATAGATATAACATGAAACATGAAACACAGATATATAAAATGAAACACAGGAAAATGACATACACATATATATATAACACAGTAATAAATACAACAATAAAGAACCCAACTTCATACCTAACAATAATCCTAATCTTATATAGAGGCAATGTGAAAAACACGGACGAGGGGAAGTGATACTTATGCGGTGTCGCAGTGGTGAAGTGCTGGGTGATGGTTGATCCCACGGTAGACCCAAGAGGCGTTGTGTTCACTGTTTGAGGCTTGGATCTCAACTGCATTCCAGAAAGCTAAGAGCTGGCTCAACACCTTCGGTTGAGTCGAAAGGGGCCGCGTGAATCCAACTTCGGGACAGTAGCAAGGCTTCATGAAACGGTGACGTGGAGGGTTCATGAAACGGTGGCGTGGAAGGTTCACGAGACGGTGACGTGGAAGGGGAGGCGGAGAGGTGGCGAACGAGGTAACAAGCGGAGGAGGTGATGGTAGTAATGTATGTTACGGGCGGGCCGTAACATTTTATTTTTTATTTATTTTTTTTATACTGTTGTCTGTATTCATCAGAAGTGATAGAGTAGGCGTCTAGAATGTTACCTTTGATCTCTTCATATTCTACCTCATCACTAAGGCCGTTGTATACCCTATAAGCTTTTCTTACTAGCTTAGGGACAAGGAGAGACACCCACTGATCCTTGGACCATTTATTCCTATTAGCAATGCTCTCAAAAGCGCGAAATGACCCGTCAACATCAGATTCATCAAAAGGGGGAACTAGCGGAGCAGCTATAGCAGGATTAAAGCTTGCTAACTGTTTCTTTATATCTATTTCTTCCCCTCTAAACTTAGCGTCATTTCGTAGGGCTAACTCCTGAATTTCTAACTCTTTCTCCTGCCTTCTAAGTTGTAACTGAAATTCTCTCTCTTCTTTTTTTTCCTGTAGTTCTCTCACTTCTCTTTCTGCCTGTAGTTGCATTTCTTTCGCTTCTTTTTCTGCCTGTAGTTGCATTTGTTTTTCCTGTAGTTGCATTTGTTTTTCATGCATCCGGTATTCTGGTTTAAGCTTCTCAATTTCCTATTGACTTATCCTACTCTTATCCTGTTCTTCCTGGGGACTGTGTATTATAGTCCTCGTAGAGGCTGACATGGGAGTTAACTCTTCTATGGCATTTCCTAGCAACTGACCTTCTTGCACTAGATGTTCAACAACTACTTTCTTAATGACCTCTTTAGTCATCTGAGACGTGATGGGAACATCAAAATGTTTAGCGATGGTCTTCCATTGGTCCTTCTTGATATTAGCATCTTTAAGTTTTTCCAGAGAAGGGTCGGCACAAAAATCTTCAACGTTAAACTGAGCGGAAGCCATATTAAATAGATGTTAAACCACAAAAAAAAAAAAAAAAAAATGATAAGCGAATTACTTAAGTGAGGAACTTGGCAGAGTGATAATAAAGGCAACCTTGGAAATTACCTAGATTATACTTAAGTAAACACTTATGAGTACAATCACTAATGAGGGATAAACTAGAGTGTTACGGCATTAAGAGGGATCCGGATTACTCTAGTTACGAGACTTGAGAGTGAGGAGCGAATTGTACTGAGACTTGTTATTGATAAGGAGGCGGATTAGTCTGAGAGACTAGTTAAAATGGCCGATTCTAACTAGCGAGAAAAATGATCCGCGAAGTGAGGGGATTGAGGGTTCGCATGAACATATGATGATCCCAACACTTGGATAACACTTATTACACACCTGCCTATGTGCAAAAAATAGAGATAAGTGCTATCGGTGAACACGCCTTTCTACCTGGTTTCCTGCTCTACCACTGCTATGCGATACCAATGAAAGTCACGAAGCACGTTTAACCCAAAAGGAGCTATTTGATCGCACAAAGGTAAATTTAAACCACACGCAGAGTAGGTCACAGAAAAAAAACACATCAAAGTCACAACACCACAGAAACACAAGCAATCACAGAAAAAAATGTCACTGGAAAAATGGAACACTGAACATGGGTTATAAGGGTCCTGTCACGGTCGCCAATTGTTACGTTCACTGGTTAAACTGGTAAGATTGGCATCGGGGAGCCGGTGAACAATAACAATAAAAAAAAAACACTGCAGGTTCAACTGGTGAGGAAATGCAAAGGGGGCACTTTAAAAAGCTATTTTAATAACCCATAATGATATTGACACACATAGATATAACATGAAACATGAAACACAGATATATAAAATGAAACACAGGAAAATGACATACACATATATATATAACACAGTAATAAATACAACAATAAAGAACCCAACTTCATACCTAACAATAATCCTAATCCTATATAGAGGCAATGTGAAAAACACGGACGAGGGGAAGTGATACTTATGCGGTGTCGCAGTGGTGAAGTGCTGGGTGATGGTTGATCCCACGGTAGACCCAAGAGGCGTTGTGTTCACTGTTTGAGGCTTGGATCTCAACTGCATTCCAGAAAGCTAAGAGCTGGCTCAACACTTTCGGTTGAGTCGAAAGGGGCCGCGTGAATCCAACTTCGGGACAGTAGCGGGGCTTCATGAAACGGTGACGTGGAGGGTTCATGAAACGGTGGCGTGGAAGGTTCACGAGACGGTGACGTGGAAGGGGAGGCGGAGAGGTGGCGAACGAGGTAACAAGCGGAGGAGGTGATGGTAGTAATGTATGTTACGGGCGGGCCGTAACATGGCGGTCAATCTAAGAGTCATTATGTCCCTAAGTGTTATCTTTGAGGTAAGCAAGGGCACAAGAAAAAAAAAAAAAGGGGTGTCTGCCAAGGTAAATTTTGTGTTTGATTCAGAACTTAAACCCGATGGGGATATTGTAGACCAATAAGCAGAAGTTACCTTAGACACAGGTTGTTCGACAGTCAAATTTTCTTTCTGCAGGTATGAGGCAAGGACCCATGTGTACGGTGTATGACTATCTAAGGCGATCCCAGCGATTCCCTACAGTTATAGTACAACTAAAGTGCAATTTTTTTTTTTCAGGCACAGTCCGTGCGGTGGTTGCCCCACTTAAGTTTTCTGATGTATTGTTGGGGTGTGTTCCTGGTCTTGATGTACCCTCATTTACAGTTGGCGTGTCAACACAGATGCTGAACGACCCAGCAGTTGCAGCAGTAGTAACTTTACCCAGCACAGAGTTTGACATTCCTACAGATAAGCAGTCATTCCAAACTACCCAGCGCTAATGTAAGACCTTAAGACGGTGTGGGACGCGCACAAACAGGAGCGAAAGGTGACGCACCACGGAAGAACGGTGAAATACGAGATCACCAACGACCTACTTTACCGCGTGTGCGTCGAGAGCAATGTTAAGACCGATGTGGGTGAGAAACAACTAGTTGTCCCTAAACAATATCGAAATCAAATCATGAAAATTGCACACGAGTTGCTAATGGTTGGTCATTTTTCCCATAGAAAGGAAAGATTTACAGGCAGTTCTATTGGCCAGGGGTAGGTGCTGACATAGAAAGGTTCTGTAAGTCTTATGATACGTGTCAGAGAGTAAGACAGAGAGGATGGGTTAAACCTGAACCTTTCTCTAGAGTTGCCATCGACCTGATAGGGCCTATATCTCCCATGTCTAACAATGGTCACAGGTACATACTGACTATTATTGATTATGCCACTAGATTCCTGGAGGCTGTGCCTTTGAAAAAGATCGACACCATTACTGTCGTAGAGTCTCTGGTGGATATATTTTCTAGAATCGGTATACCCAGGGAGATTATGTCAAATAACGGTTCTCAGTTAAGTCAGACCTCATGCGAGAGATAAATAGACTTCTTACAGTAAAAGCTGTTCACTCTACCCAATATCACGCAGCAGCGAGCGGCTATGTTGAACGGTTAAATGGTACACTCAAATCTTTGTTAAAAAAGACCTGCTCTGAACATCCTAGGGACTGGGATAGATATGTTCCTGCCGTCCTTTTTGCTTACAGGGAGATACCAAATGACACCCTTGGTTTCTCCTCTTTCGAGCTTCTCTATGGCAGGAACGTTCGTGGTCCTTTGTCCATATTCCATGAACTAATCACCAACGAGATCCTAGATAACGAACTTCGTCATGTCCTAGAATTACGTGAGAGGTTAGAGGAGGCTGCAGGGACAGCTAAGGTAAGTACAAAGAAGTATAAACAGTATTTTGACCGAAGGGCCAAACAGTCCAAACCATCTGCCTTGGACTCCAGCCTTGGAGGATAACTTTTATCATTTGAGGGATGCCCTCTCTGAGGAACCTGTGCTAGTACTTCCCGATCATAGTAAGGGCTATATTTTACGAACAGATGCCAGTAACAACAGTGTGGGCGCTGTCCTACTGCAGGAGGTAGATAACATCCCCAGACCTGTATCGTAGTAGGAAGCTTCTAGGCCGTGAAAAGAGGTACAGTGCTATCGAGAAGGAATGTTTAGCCCTCATTTGGTCACTCAAGCATTTTGATTTCTACCTAAAAAGAGGAAAAATTTGTTCTGCAAACTGACCATCAACCACTAACGTACCTCCGAAACATGCAGAACAACAATGGAAGTTTAATGAGATGGGCTCTGACGTTACAGTCTTACGATTTTACTATCGAATATATATACCAGGTAAAGAAAACGTCTTGGCTGATTTGTTGAGTAGGCCATAAGTTACATCTTGGAAGCGGCCTCCATCCGTAAGTCTTTATATTTTGGCCTAATATAAAGTTAGATCGGGGGATGTCTCAGGGCTGGCCGGCCGTTCAAGATGATTAAGGGTATTTATTTAATGACTACTCGTGTTCTGGTGTATAGTTTACGTTCGAACAGCCGTAAGCGTATGAGCAAATGCTTCATGGTGAGGCAGAACTGACTCGTCAGAGGTAACATAGGGAAGGCTTGTTGGGAATGCCTTCAGTCTCTCTCTCTATCTCTCTAGCCAGAATATCGTGCTATTCCCCGCTTTCTAATATGTAAGTGTCCTGTGTTTAAATTGTGTTTACGATGTTGGTGCTAAGTTGTGTTTACGGTGTTTTAGTTGTGTTTACGTTGTGCGTGTGTTTAATTTGATAGGGATATCAATGTTAAGTCATTAATTAATTTGTTTGAATGTTCACAGTGGGGTTTTTAATTTGAATTGTCATATGCCGTTCAGTGCTGTGACGGATCGGTTGAAAATTGACCAAGGAGAGAGAGGACTCCTATCTGGATATCACAGCTCACACACAAGACGGAAAAGGAGCGTCGTGGCCTTCGACGCGTTTAGGACGCCACATACTCCCGAAATGGATCTACGTAGTGACGTGGCTCGCCCTGCGTCCTGAGCTGGTAACGAGAACACGCCCATCAAGGCTGTGGCGTGTTCCCGCTTTGCGAGGCCTGACAGCCTATCGTCTGAGTGGCTTCTTTTTCCGTCATCTACTGGACTTTGGAAAGTGTAACCTATCTCCTGTTGCCCCCTGGCACTCGACCTGCGAGTACCTCCTTGGAGCCCTGGACCTCCTTGATCAGCAGCTGTACTTGTGGCGTTGTGTGTGGCTTGGATGAGTGGCGTTATGTGTGGCTCGGATGAGTGGCGTTGTGTGTGGCTCGGATGAGTGGCGTTGTGTGTGGCTCGGATGAGTGGCGTTGTGTGTGGCTCGGATGAGTGGCGTTGTGTGTGGCTCCGATGAGTGGCGTTGTGTGTGGCTCCGATGAGTGGCGCTGTGTGGCTCCGATGAGTGGCGTTGTGTATGGCTCGGATGAGTTGCATTGTGTGGTTCAGATGAGTGTTGTTGTGTGGATGTTGATGGTGACAGTATCGTGTGTCTGTACGTGATTGTGCATTGTTATTCTTTTTGTGTTGTTATCACTATTGGTATCTTAATATATATATATATATATATATATATATATATATATATATATATATATATATATATATATATATATATATATATATATATTATTTATTTATTTATATGTTTATGATGTCACAGTCTCTTACTTGTCTCTCCTGGTTGGTGGTAACGCTATAGCACACTTAAGAAATGTCAATTCAGGGGAAGGTAACTCACGCTCCCTTCCATCTGTCCACGTGTGTTACCCACTGTTAACCCCTGACATAGATAAGTAAGCATATCTCGGTTTATAAATTAATAAAGAGTGTGTATGAGAAAAACAAAGGGAAATAAATGAAGGGAAGGCCAGGTAGATGACAAACATGTTAATTAATGAAGGGATTAGATGAGTTAACAAGTATGAATAGGAGAAAATTTGTGGAAAGGAATGGCAGTACCATTTTGTTTGTATGGGTCAGAAATAACTTATCATTTGGAAGACGATCCTAACACTATAGGTAGTGAAGTTAAGGGATCCCAAATAGTAGTGCAGTAGAGGCAATCAGAGGTGAAATGGGGTGGAGTTCATTTAGGGAAAGAGGAATGAGAGAGGTTCTTACTGTGATGGGACTGTATGGTGGCAAGGAAGAAAGAGAAAATATAGCAAGAGATAAAAAGTTTCTTGTGCTGGTGTGGGAAACAACAGAGAGATTAACAGCAAAGAGACGTGTTAATGTTCAGTCTGTGTTCATCTTTGTCCCTCCCAGAGGCTGAGAAGGATGACCTGCTAAGTGATCCAAAGCTGAAAAGGTTATAATAAGAAGAAATAGTCTTGTCAAAGATGGAGTTGCAACTAGTGTTGCAAAACAATGCGGCAGTAAGCAGGGCACTGAGACGTGATCAAGTATATAGAGACCTAACTTATCCATTTTCCATCAGTGATGATCTCAAGACAAGAACTTCTTCAATTGTGCCTCAGACTGGAACCAAAAATTGGCCGAGAAGATCTCATGCAGTGCCTTGTCACTTACAGGTGATGACATCTAGATTTTATGTAAGTGTATCTTTCCAAAGTGTGTTGGCAGACACATTATGGAGTAACGCAGGGATGTGTCAGCCCTTGTCAAATGTGAAAAGATTGCTGCAGTGACCATATTACTTCATAACTACTGCAGAAAGATGAATATTCCACTACTGGGTGAAGTAGTGGTGAACCTTGAAGACATGGATGACCCAGAGGCTTTTCCTGTACTGGCTGGTGGTGGAAGAAGGAATGCAAGGGTAATAGCTAGAAATAGAATGAGAAAACAAATCATTGCATGACACTTCTCATAATGTAGATATGAGCATATGGTTTTGAAAATTGGTTGTCTTTAATTGATAAGTCTTTATATATATATATATATATATATATATATATATATATATATATATATATATATATATATATATATATGAGGAAACGGGAGCCCACGATCTCTCGCCCTCAAAATATATGATGTTAAGCCAGGATTAAGTAGACTAGTCCTTTGAAAAGGAAAACAAGACAAAACAAAATGAGTGTATTAACACTAAGAGACAATAAACAAATAACCGAACCACTGCTGTCGTGTGCAAGGAGACGGCGTGCTGAGTCACTGGGGCTAGGCGCACCAGTGAAGATCCACTCAGCAACAAGCCAGGAGGTGAAGTCCAGAAGCTGGAGTGCGGCAGGGTGACGACAGTGGTAGCAGGTGAAGATATGGAGAGAAGCAGCAGGAGCCAAGGCTGGCTGCTCTTCCGGTGAGAAAAAAGAACCAGCTCGAAGAGAGACTAGGTGTTCACCGAGGGGCGGTGTGCTGGTGTCTGACTATCTGTTCTGTCCTCAAAACCCGCCTCCCATCGTAGCCTCGGAAAGGGCGGAGCCAAGGCCAGTAGCAAAGCCTTTTGGTATCGAAGCCTTCGTGGTACCAGAGATCCAAAACTTAAACAAGGGCCTGCCTTGGGGGGTATAACGAAGCCGGCTGGACGTATAGAAGCGTATAGACTATAGAAGGTAGTTAGGAAGGGAGGAAGAGCCGGCACGGCGTATCTCCCTTACAATATAACACACACAGGAGATTTTAAGACTATACATAATAGTTTATAAGTTATTTATTGCAGATTATAGTACATTTGTATTTAACTCATGATAATAAGACTTAAACACTACACAAAATGATTTTTAAGTAATTTATTGCAGTTTGTAAGGCATTCATATTTAAATAAAGTACAAAATAAAGAAAGTATAGATTCTTCTGTATATCCAGTATCCTTATCATATAATTCATTTTCTACTATTCAATTGTCTAACTACAAATACACAGCCAGTTTATTTGAGTACCTGCCTTATTACAAGTACTGAAGGGGTTACAATAATGAAGACTGTGACCATTAATCTTGTGACCTCCATCGACCCTTCCTAATGTCAATAAAATGGTCTACTGGTACACAAATCTCAAGGTAAAAATATGTCAGTAATGTAATGGAGGGGGTTAAACAGTGAAAACAGTTGTGCTTGTGTTACGGTATATCTTTATCCTTCCACTCTACAACCCTTCCAGCTCCTCTCCTTTCCCTGGTCAATAAAATAATAATAATAATAATAATGTGTGATGTGTCATGTGTCATGCTGCCAGCCATAATCTTCTCTACAGCTACTAGTCAATCTATCAACTCAATACACCATTTTATACATTAAAAAATACACTTTTAGATTCTACAAATCTTTGGTCTCAAGGTTGCCGAATTACTGAGGGCCAGCTGTGCCATCCTTAACACAGTTCCTGACTCATCAGTGACAGTTGGGGGCGGGGGGGGGTGCGATGTAGCAGAACCACCTTGTTCCACAGCACTACCTAATACCCAAACACACATACACACCAGCCTGGGCCCCATATCCACGAAACTGTCTTAGGCAGATGCGAGTTAAATCTGAAATCGTACTTAGCTTAGGGTCAACGGTTTAGGGCCGTCAAAAGTCGTTGTGCTTAGATTGCTTTTGATGTACCGTACTTTGCGCGCTAGAACGCATTGCTTACAAAATATCGACATCGGTGATATTGAAGAAAACATGATTATACTAGCATTTTCTTTGTCTTTTATTTATATAATTTTATAATACAAGTATCGGGTAAGTAATATTGAATAAAAGTAAATATTTCCGAAGAAAAATATATGCAGTAAAATGTATTCCCGTTGGTAACGAGCAAACATTCCAAGCAGCTACACACAAGCTCTTCAAAGAGGTTCTCGCGTTTTCCAGCCAGCAGTGTACGAGTATTTCGCCTTTTCTAGCCATCACTTATCCACCAACTGTATAAGGTAAGGCTTTAATGTGTTAGAAACAGCACTTAATATTACTTTATAGGAGAAGTTTAAGGTATTAGGTATATTACTAACATTCCAGCTAACTTGAAAACATTTTATATATGTCCATGTGTCACAAATTAAAACTCTTCCCGCTTCTATGTGTAGTAAAATAAAAATATGACACCCAACATTTTATTAATTGTTTCTTAATTAAAGTTAATTGCTGTAAGAGCTGCAGATCAGTGATCATATCCACACTGATAGGCCCAAGTATTTACTGAATACCACATGGTGTACCTAGAGCTTCTCATTCCAGCTGAGTTGAAACATTTTATATATGTCCATGTGTCACAAATTTAAACTCTTCCCGCTTCTATGTGTAGTGAAATCAAAATATGGCACCCAGCATTTTATTATTATTATTATTTTAATTAAAGTTTATTGCTGTAAGGGCTGCAGACCAGTGATCCTATCCCCACTATAATAGGCCCAAGTATTCACTTACTTGGAGGGCGGTAGACAAATTAGGTATTGTAAGGTTAGATTGGCTTTACTTAGGTAAAATTAGGGTATTTGTGAATATTACTATAAATGAAACTGCCTGTGCTACTAATGGGTGGCTTCCTATACTCTTCAAGTAAATCTATTGGCACTATATATATATATATATATATATATATATATATATATATATATATATATATATATATATAAAGATAAAAAAAAATCAATACTTAACTAACCTAACTTATTACCTCAGGAATTTGAATCAAGGCAAAATGACGCAATATTAATTATATTTCTTCAAACTTTGCAGCTATCAACATGGACTCTGTGCCACCTGAATAAAACGCATCAGTAAGGCACACTGGGGCGAGGAAGAGTCACTGCGCCTGGCCCAATTATACCAGGACGAAGTAAAGATGTTTAAAGGAAGCTTCAAAATGGAGGGAGTTTCCAAAATAAAAAAGCATGTAATATGGGAAGCAATCGCTTCCACTCTAAATAATACATTTCACAACAATAGAACTGCTGAAGAGGTGGTTTTTCATCTGCTCCCGATCCAGACAAAGGATTCAACGTTCCCGTGAGGAACATAATAGAACCGGTGAGTTAATTTCCTTATTATTGTCTTATTGGTTTTTTAAAAGTTTTATACACACCACACTTGACCTAAAATGATACACCTACACAGAGAAACTACCATGGTGTTTAGAAGTGTTTTACTTTTTTTTTTTTTCAATTTCTAACCAGTTACACCTGTTTTTTTTTTTTTTTTATTTCTTCTTTAAGGTGATGGTCCTCCTCCTCCACCGCAGGATCAGCTTGATGACATCATCAGTTCTATTCTGGGCCATGATAATAAAACAATCATGGGAGAAGATACAGTGGCTGATATAATGGATCTTTTCCTTAGTTTCATTTCATACAGTTTAATCCTTTGCTTTTATCACTAGCTTTTCCTTAGGCTGAAGCTACTCCACCAATATCACCTACCTCCTTGTCTCTACTCAAACTTACCTATAAGTCTTCAGCTTTATTCTCATTATTACACACCCTTGCTTTCAGAACCTCTCCCACTTTCCCTCCCTGCCTAGCTTTTTCCCCCACTTCCTGTTTTTTTCTAACATAGATTATAATTTTATACCTTGTATATTTAAGTCCATGGAAGTTGTATGAAAATAACAAATATGGGTAAAATATTGGTTGCGTAATCATAATACTTTTCATTGTCAGTAAAGCTCCATTAAGTGAAAGGAAAGAAAAAATGTCTGTAAACAGTTTAACATTCATTTCCTGATCTTTCTTACACAATGTGCCAGTCAAGGGCACCAAACTATTTCCCATAATTTCCTCATTTTTTTTTCTAACATGTATTTTAATTTATGCTTACTTTATTGAAGGCCATGTAAGTTTTATAAAAATAACAAATAAGGGTAAAATATTATTTCTGTTTTCAAAAGACTGATCAAGTTTTAAGTTTATACACCTATGTAATGATGTGTCCATTGCTTGCAGTGACACCGCGGAAGCAGCAGCAGTCTTTTCCATCCCGTTGGATGACTCTACTGATGCTCAGCAGCAGCATGCTGAGCCTCCTTTAGATCAGGAGGCACATGTGGCAGCTGCTCGGGCAGTGGAAGTGGCTGCTGATGCATACACGTCTGCTGCTCGGGCAGTGAAGGCTGCCATGCACCTGAAAATAAAATATTACCAAAAAAAAAATAATAATAATAGACGGTAATAAAACAGACAAATGAATACTACTTGTGTCATTTCTAGTATAGACTTATTTTTCATAAGCATTAACATTTTCATGAGTACTGTTACTGATTTCTCTTACGTGACTTCTAACTAATTTCAATTGTTTTTAATGTAATTAGAATGTTTTATTTTATAGTATGTCCTGATTTGAAACAAATGATGAGAATGTCAAAAAAATATCATCATATATTGTAGTTAAAGGACTGGAGATGATGGTAATAAGGTATATCTATTATAAGACATAAAAGTAAGAAACATTACCAAAGTGGGTACATGAAACCTTGTTGAAGACATCTCATCAGTCCTCATTGCTGAAAAGAGAAGTAATAAAATCAGAAAAATACATAGTATCATCAAGTATAAAATACGTCAATTACTGTAACAGGGCAAATTTGTACATCTACGATAAAGTATTTGTTTAAAATTGTAACATATAACACATCTCTTGCTGAGATTCAGCATACTTGAAAATAATGCAAGTTGAAGAATGCATCCCGATATGCACGACCATCATTTCGGTGACCACCGGCTGCATTGGCAGGCACTTCTGCTACATCATGTGGTTGCAATGACACTGGAACATCAGCCTCTGCACCCATAGGTAGGTCTTCATCCAGGGGAAGAGGAATATTCCGTTCCTTGCAAATATTGTGAAGCAAAACCACATATGTGTATAATTTTGCAGACCTTGGGAGGGGGGCTCACTCGTACCTCACCATGCAGAACGTGAAATCGCTGCTTGAGTTGCCCTATCCCCCTTCAACAACACTGCGTTTCCTTTTGTGAACCCTAGAAAAATAATAATTGAATAATGGATTAACAATTGTATGCTGTGCTAGTGGTCATCTAGAGTTACTTGCTCTACACTTCATAATCATTAATAAAAACAATTCAACATAATGTGTTTTTAAAAATTACTATCACATAGATAATAAGAGTTTATGACTATGTTTACCTATCAAACAAATTGTTTCTCTGCTGATTTAGATGTTATCAAAGTTTTGGCATGAAATATAGTACAGGTAATTTTCATGAAAGTCAACTTAACTTAAACTTGTGTGCACATGGAATCATAAGATACTTATCTTACTGAACCAAATAGTAACCTAACCAAGCCAAACTTAATCAAACTTAACCTTACTTAACCTAACCATGAAAAATGTCACAATGAAAAAGCCCTAAAGAATAATACTAACCTAACCAAACCAAATATAATGAAATCTAAACTAACTTAACTTTATGTGTACATGAAATCATAAGATGTCCTGCAGGAAAATTTATCTACGAAGAAAAACAACCGCAGACGAGATAGGAGAGGTGGAGTTCGAGCAAAACTGAGGAGGAGAGGAATCAAGACCCCACTTCCTGCTGTGACGTTCGGAAATGTCCGGTCGGTGAGGAACAAAATAGATGAATTTGCTGCAAACTGTAAGTACATAAGGGACTACCGAGAAAGTGGATTCATAGCATTAACTGAGACGTGGCTTCAAGAAAAAGATGTGGATGAAACCGTGAATATAGATGGATTTTCATTGGTATGAGGAGACAGAAAGGACAGTGAAGCAGAAAGGAAGAGGAGTCGCCGTGTATATCAACGAGAGATGGTGTACACAAGTCAACGTGAAGGAACGTGTGTGCTGCGATGATCTGGAATATTTAGTGATAACCTGTCGACCATTCTATCTTCCTCGGGAGTTTAACAATATAATTGTTATAACAGTATATATCCCACCTCATGCTAGTGAAACGATAGCCAGTGAAAAGCTGCTGAATTGTGTACAAAAATACGAAAATAATAACCCAGAAGGTATAGTGATTGTGCTAGGTGATTTTAATCATTGTTATTTTCAATCGAGCGTGCCCACTTATCAACAGACCGTAACGTGTCCCACGAGAGGAAGCGCTACACTAGATAAAATGTACTGTAATATCATAAATGGTTATCGTGCATATCAAAAGGCAAAAAACTAGGTGATTCCGACCACAATATGGTGTTTCTAGCCCCAACATACATACAAAAACATAGAAGTTAATCACATGAGAAAATTAGTGTAAGAAACTGGAAAAATGAAGAAAAGGTGTGTTTTGAATGTACGGACTGGGAAGCATTATATTCAGAAACAGAGAGCATTAATTATTATTTAGATGTTTTCAACTCATATGTAAATTTCTGTACGGATATGATAGTTCCAAGAAATAAACCGTGGATTAATTCTGATATAAAAGCACTAGTGAAGGAAAAGAAAAGGAATTTTGCAAATGGTGACACAAACGGTGGTGCGGAAATACAAAGACAATTAAAAAGGAAAATAAATGACGCTAAACATGCATAAAAGATTAAAATAGAAAATCAGTTTAAGTCAACCCTAAAGATTCCTGGGATGGGGTGAAAATGTTGTGTGATTCTAAGAAGAGGAAACTGAGAATAGACCACCAAATGTTCACGAATATGTAAATAACTTGAACTCTTTTTATGCCAGATTTGATTTATACGATTTTAATGTACAATGTAAAAAAACTATGTCAATTGTCTATGGTATTGAACCGGAGCAAATAACTATTACACGAGAACATACAAAGCGCTTCTTGAAGAGTATTAAATGTGGAAAAGCAGGTGGTCCAGACAATATAGGTTCAAAACTACTGAAATACTGTGCAGAACAACTCGTTAATCCTGTTTGGAATTTTTTTCAAGCTTCACTGGACCAGTCTGTGATACCAGATGTGTGGAAAAAATCGGAGATTATTCCTGTACCTAAAAATAATAATCCAAAAGAGCTAAACGATCTGCGACCTATTGCACTTACCCCTATTTTAATGAAATGTTTAGAGCACGTGGTGAAACCCTATCTTTGTAAATACATAGACTCAAAGCGAGATAATTTACAATTTGCGTAATGTAAAAACAGATGTGTTCAAGACGCCATATTAACACTACTTCATCCTATTTACGAACATTTAGAAACCCAAGATACACAAGTTCGAATACTTTTTATAGATTTTAGCAGTGCTTTTAACATTATTCAACCCCATTTATTACTAAATAAGCTATTAGAAATTAATGTAAATAGCAAACTCATCAAATGGATACATAGTTATCTTACAATGCGGACACAATATACTAAAATAAAAAATGTAAAATCTGATAGTTACCACGAACACTGGGGCGCCTCAAGGATGTGTACTTGCTCCACTACTCTTTACACTATATAGAAATGACTGCAAAAGTAAATATTCCAGCTGTTCTATAATAAAATATGCAGATAACACCGCAATCATTGGTAAAATTAGTAACGAGAATTCACGTGAGTTCTTGAAGCAAGTTGACGACTTTGTACTATGGTGTAAGTACAATTTCTTAAATCTGAATATAAAGAAAACAAAGGAAATAGTAATTGATTTCAGGAGAAATAACTCTATTCCGGATCCACTTGTCATAGCTAACGAGCAAGTTGAAAGAGTAAATTAATACAAATATCTTGGTGTCATAATTGACAACAAACTGACAGGATCTGCAAACACATCAAAGCTGTACAAAAAAATGTAAACAGCGTATTCATTTTCTAAGAATGCTAAGAAATATTCATGTAGATAAATCAGTATTAACTTTATTTTATAAGGCTGTAATCGAATCAATTCTGTGCTTCGCAATTCCAGTTTGGTATGGATCTTTAACATGTCAAGACAAAAATAAACTAAAGAAAATTGTAAAAACCGCAGGCAAACTTAAAGCTAGAACAGAATGCTTAGACGAGGTATACAATACAGTGGTAATAAAATAATTGGGGAAAATTATGAATGATGTTCAACATCCACTGCACTGTCAGTACAATTTCCTGAGATCGGGTAAGAGACTAGCACTCCCCAAGCTGCAAACAAGTAGATTTAGGAATTCTTTTATCCCTATGAGTATAAAGCTTTATAATTCCTCAGTCCCTCGATGAAGGATCTTTCTGTAATACGTTGTTAAGGTAGTATGTTTCTGTAATATATATATATATATATATATATATATATATATATATATATATATATATTTTTTTTTTTTTTTTTTTTTTTTTTTGTAATCATGTGGATGAGCTTACTGTATATGCCAAAATGATTTTCATGCTGTATGTATATTCAATATGGCAATAAAACTTACTTACTTACTTACCAAATCAAATATTTACCTAACCAAGCCAAATAAAATCAAACTTAACGTAACCATTAAAATTGTCGCAATGGAAAAGCACCAAAGAATACTACTAAGCTAACCAAACCAAATGTAATGAAATATAATCTAACTTAACTGTGTATGCACGTGAAATCATAAGAAACTTATCTTACCGAACCAAATACTAATCTCAACAAGCCAAACTAAATAAAACTTATGAGACTGGTTAGAAGTGTCTACACAGGAAAATGACATACACATATACATATAACACAGTAATAAATACAACACTAAAGAACCCAACTTAATACCTAACAATAATCCTAAACCTATATGGAGGCAATGTGGAAAACACGGACGAGGGGAAGTGATACTTATGCGGTGTCGCAGTGGTGAAGTGCTGGGTGATGGTTGATCCCACGGTAGACCCAAGAGGCGTTGTGTTCACTGGTTGAGGCTTGGATCTCAACTTGCTTTTCAGAAAACCAAGAGCTGGCTCAACACTTCCGGTCGAGTCGAAAGGGCCGCGTGAATCCAACTTCGGGACAGTAGCGGGGCTTCATGAAACGGTGACGTGGAGGGTTCATGAGACGGTGACGTGGAAGGTTCACGAGACGGTGACGTGGAAGGGGAGGCGGAGAGGTGGCGAACGAGGTAACAAGCGGAGGAGGTGATGGTAGTAACTCCGTAATGGGCTCATGAAGGAGGTGAGACGGGAGATCTTGATAAGGCGTCGGCGATGATGTTGTCCATCCCCTTGATATGGTGGACTTCCAAGTTGAAGGCTTGAGTTAACAAGGCCCACCTAAGAATGTGTTGGTTTCGGTTCTTCATGCCGTGAAGGAAGGCCAGAGGATTGTGATCGGTGAAGACCTCCGTAGTTTGAGGACCAGGATGAAGATAGCACTCAAAACGTTGGAGCGCCAGGACGAGTGCCAGAGCCTCCTTCTCGATGGTGGAGTAGTTGAGTTGATGTTTTTTCAGCTTGGCGGAGTGATAGGCGATGGGATGGAGGATGCCGCTTGTAGGGTCCGTTTGTAGTAGGACAGCACCCACTCCAACTCCACTCACGTCCACTTGTAGATGGAAGGGGCGGGAGTGATCCGGCGTCAGACCACTGGTTCCGAGGAGAAACGCCTTGAGATGTTGGAAGGCTTGGTCACAGGTCGGGGTCCAGTGGAAGGGGACGGAAGTGCTGATAAGGTCCGTCAGGGGGGCGGCCAGGGTGGAGAAGTTCCTACAGAATCTTCTGTAGAAACCAGCCATCCCCAAGAACCTCATGAGAGCTTTCCTGGTGGTAGGGACAGGAAGCCAAGGATGGCCTCCACGTTAGCTCTCTTGGGGCGAACCTTGCCGTTCCCCACCACATGTCCCAGGTAGACCACCGTAGACTTCCCGAAGGTGGACTTGGCCAGGTTGATTGTAAGCCCGGCTTCCTGCAACCGACCCATCAGCCTCCGAAGACGGGTCAGATGTGTCGCCCAGTCGTCCGCAGTCACCACCAGGTCGTCCAGATATGCAGATGTTCCCCTCCAAGTCCTGAGTGATGTAATTTATAGCCCTCTGGAAGGTGGCGGGAGCATTAGACAAGCCAAAGGGCATCACTGTGTACTGGTATAGTCCGAAGGGGGTGATGAAGGCGGATATTATTTGGGCCTCGTCCGAGAGGGGAATCTGGTAGTAACCTTTAAGTAAGTCTATAGTGGTTACAAATTTGGCTACTCCTATACTATCTATAAGGTCCTCTATCAAGGGCAATGGGTATGAGTCTGGCACCGTCATTTCATTTAATTTCCTGTAGTCGGTGCAAAATCGACTACTACCATCTGGCTTAGATGTTAACAGGCAGGGAGAAGCCCAGGGAGATATACTAGGTTCTGCAAGGTGATGACAGAGCAGATAGTCTACCTCTTTTTTTCATCAAGTCTCTTTTAATGGGTGAAATGCGATAGGCTGGTTATCTTATAGGCTTGATGTCATTAGATATTAATATTATGTCATGTTGGATAGTATTACAAACTCCTGGAAGGTCACCTGTGATTTCAGAAAAGTCTAGCAATAACTTTTTAAGATCAGACTGTTGTGAAGGTGTTAAGGAAAGAAACACCTTATCAAGGTTGGACATGATTTGGCTGTTTGAGGGGCGTCCTTTAGGTGACGAGAAGAGGAATTCGATGTCGGACTCTTCCTCGGGGGGCACAGGACCAGACTCCTTCCCTACCAGACATACAGGTACAGTGCGAGACAAGTCGTCCTCTGGTTCTCTGGTGTGGTAAGGTTTCATTAGATTAATATGAACTAGTTGGGAATCCTTACGACGGTCAGGAGTGTGGGCCACATAATTTAATGGACTTATATTTTTGAGCCACAACATAAGGTCCCATGAACTTACTGTGAAGAGCATTGCCTGGAGTGGGGAGAAAAAGTAAAACCTTGTCTCCTGGTTTGAAACTTCTCATGACAGATTTGGGAAGAGAATTCTGTTGCATTTTAGTTTGAGATTTGAGTAAGTTTGATTTAGCAAAAGATCTGACTTCACTGATTTTATTCATAAGGTTACTGATGTAGTCGGACACACTAGGGCTTGAAGGAGTATTTTGAGTAAACCATTGATCCTTTAATATTTTGAGAGGCCCCATGATCTGTCTACCATAGAGTAATTCCAAAGGGGAGTAACCTAAAGTATTTTGAGGAGATTCTCTTAAAGCGAAGAGAAGGAAAGAAATACTTTCATCCCAGTCTCCTTGATGCTCCAAGCAATACTTCTTCATCATGGATTTTAATGTTTGGTGAAACCGCTCCAGACAGCCTTGGGATTGGGGGTGGTAAGCCGAGGAGGTAACATGGTCGATGTTTAGCTCATTCTCTATCTGTTGGAAAAAATGGCTAGTGAAATTGCTACCCTTGTCAGACTGAATTTGTTTTGGAATTCCTACCGAGGTGAAAAAATGTATTAGATGTTTTACAATGGTCTTTGATGTGATGTTCTTAAGAGGGAATGCTTCAGGGTACCTGGTAGTGGGATCCATGAGGGTTAACAAATACTGATTCCCTCGTTTGGTTTTGGGTAAGGGCCCTACGCAGTCTAGAATGATTTTTCGAAGGGCTCCGTCTGAACTGGAATAGGCGTCAGAGGAGCTGGCACAAGGCGTTCGTTAGGCTTACCCACAATTTGACATATGTGACATGTTTTTACATAGTGTGACACATCCTTTTTCATTCCTGGCCAAAAAAAATGTTGAAGAGCCTTCTTGTAGGTTTTTTGGATGCCTAGATGACCTGACAATCCATCATGAGCTAGTTCTATAATGGCTGGTCTTACAGACAAGGGGATGACAACTTGATGTGTTTCTGACCAGGTGTCTAGTTGTTTCAGTTCAGGAGGTCTGTAGGCACGCATCAGGACCTCTTCCTGATAATAAAAACAAGGCAATTTAGACATATCCTTTGTCTCACTGGCAACATGTCTGATCTTAGCCAAAGTGAGATCCTGTTCCTGAGCATTAATCAAATTCTCCTTTGAAATGATGTTATTGTACAAGTTGTCAGTAGAGGCAATCATTGGTGGAGGAGGTGGTGAAAGGGCAGGGGACTTGGACTGAGACCTGGTGACTGCACACACTGGGAAGAAGTGAGGGGATGTTTCTTCCAGGGTCTTAGTGGGACTTTCTGTTAAGGGAGAATCAAGAACAATTAAGTTTGGAACAGCCAAGTTACCCGCAAGATCATTACCCAGTACAAGATGTACCCCCGGTACTGGCAGTTCACCAGGTTTAATGGCTACCTCAACCTCTCCTGAAATGAACGGGCACTGTTAGCTAATATTAGCCAAGGGATAAGAGAGCTGTGATTCGAGACCTGTAAGGATCACCTTCTCCCACTGAAAGTCTGTTTGATGTTAGGGATGACATCTTCCCTTAAGATGGATTGGGCAGCACCTGTATCACGCAGAACCTTGACATTTATTGCCTTGTTTTTACCATCAGTCAGGGACACTTTACCTTGATACATGTACGAGTCATAAAGTTCTAGAGGAGAGTTGACAGGGTTAGCTAGGGCCACTGGTTTCTTGTTCTTAAATGTGTTAGGTTTAGGGGCCATAAAAGAAAGTTGACGTTGAGAGGCCTTGCAATTTGGGTGTCTACATTTTTGGATCGTGTGACCTGGCTTCTTACAGTATGTACACCAGGGGGGAATTATATGCATTTGGCGAGAATCCGGTCGGCTTACCACCCGCGCCCCCAAAACCTTCCCCAAAGGAGGACCTAACATTAGATAGTGAACCACGACCTCTATTACCCAGGGATCCCATCAACAAAGCAAACGCATCAGCCACTTTAGCGGCAGACATAAGATCACTCTCTCCCCGTTCTTCCACATGCCTCAGAATATTAAAGGGTAACTTGTTCTTCCATTCTTCCAGGACCATTAGATTGAGCAACTCCGAAAAGGTGGTAATGTTAAGGGCGGCTAACCATTTCTTAAATTGTCTTAGTTTCTCACTAGCAAATTCAACATAGGTGTGAGACTCTGGTTTCACATACTTTCGAAACTGATGTCTGTATCCATCAGAAGTGATATAGTAGGCGTCTAGAATGTTACCTTTGATCTCTTCATATTCTACCTCATCACTAAGGCCGTTGTATACCCTATAAGCTTTTCCTACTAGCTTAGGGACAAGGAGAGACACCCACTGATCCTTGGGCCATTTATTCCTATTAGCAATGCTCTCAAAAGCGCGAAATGACCCGTCAACATCAGATTCATCAAAAGGGGGAACTAGCGGAGCAGCTATAGCAGGATTAAAGCTTGCTAACTGTTTCTTTATATCTATTTCTTCCCCTCTAAACTTAGCGTCATTTCGTAGGGCTAACTCCTGAATTTCTAACTCTTTCTCCTGCCTTCTAAGTTGTAACTGAAATTCTCTCTCTTTATCTTATTTTTCTGTCTGTAGTTGCATTTGTTTTTCCTGTAGTTGCATTTATTTCGCTTCTTTTTCTGCCTGTAGTTGCATTTGTTTTCATGCATCCGGTATTCTAGTTTAAGCTTCTCAATTTCCCATTGACTTATCCTACTCTTATCCTGTTCTTCCTGGGGACTGTGTATTATAGTCCTCGTAGAGGCTGACATGGGAGTTAACTCTTCTATGGCATTTCCTAGCAACTGACCTTCTTGCACTAGATGTTCAACAACTACATTCTTAATGACCTCTTTAGTCATCTGAGACGTGATGGGAACATCAAAATGTTTAGCGATGGTCTTCCATTGGTCCTTCTTGATATTAGCATCTTTAAGTTGTTCCAGAGAAGGGTCGGCACAAAAATCTTCAACGTTAAATTGAGCGGAAGCCATATTAAATAGATGTTAAACCACAACAAAAAAAAAAAATGATAAGCGAATTACTTAAGTGAGGAACTTGGCAGAGTGATAATAAAGGCAACCTTGAAATTACCTAGATTATACTTAAGTAAACACTTATGAGTACAATCACTAATGAGGGATAAACTAGAGAGTTACGGCATTAAGAGGGATCCGGATTACTCTAGTTACGAGACTTGAGAGTGAGGAGCGAATTGTACTGAGACTTGTTATTGATAAGGAGGCGGATTAGTCTGAGAGACTAGTTAAAATGGCCGATTCTAACTAGCGAGAAAAATTATCCGCGAAGTGAGGGGATTGAGGGTTCGCATGAACATATGATGATCCCAACACTTGGATAGCACTTATTACACACCTACCTATGTGCAAAAAATAGAGATAAGTGCTATCGGTGAACACGCCTTTCTACCTGGTTTCCTGCTCTACCACTGTTATGCGATACCAATGAAAGTCACGAAGCACGTTTTAACCCAAAAGGAGCCACTTGATCGCACAAAGGTAAATTCAAACCACACACAGAGTAAGTCACAGAAAAAAAAACACACATCAAAGTCACAACACCACATAAACAAAAAAATAATGGAATCACAGAAAAAAAGTCACTGGAAAAATGGAACACTGAACATGGGTTATAATGGTCCTGTCACGGTCGCCAATTGTTACGTTCACCGGTTAAACTGGTAAGATTGGCATCGGGGAGCCGGTGAACAATAACAATAAAAAAACACTGCAGGTTCAACTGGTGAGGAAATGCAAAAGGGGGTCAATTTAAAAAAGCTATTTTAATAACCCATAATGAAATTGACACAGATATAACACGAAACATGAAACACAGATATATAAAATGAAACACAGGAAAATGACATACACATATACATATAACACAGTAATAAATACAACAATAAAGAACCCAACTTAATACCTAACAATAATCCTAATCCTATATGGAGGCAATGTGGAAAACACGGACGAGGGGAAGTGATATTTATGCGGTGTCGCAGTGGTGAAGTGCTGGGTGATGGTTGATCCCACGGTAGACCCAAGAGGCGTTGTGTTCACTGGTTGAGGCTTGGATCTCAACTTGCTTTTCAGAAAACCAAGAGCTGGCTCAACACTTCCGGTCGAGTGGAAAGGGGCCGCGTGAATCCAACTTCGGGACAGGGGCTTCATGAAACGGTGACGTGGAGGGTTCATGAGACGGTGACGTGGAAGGTTCACGAGACGGTGACGTGGAAGGGGAGGCGGAGAGGTGGCGAACGAGGTAACAAGCGGAGGAGGTGATGGTAGTAATGTATGTTACGGGCGGGCAGTAACATAAACTATTATAGGCATTATGTACAAAAAAGACGGTTGAAATAGTTAGCACACTCAGTCTATGGTAGTTGCCGTAAAACAGGGGTAGCATGGAGACACCTGAGTCCATAATGAACGTATATTTACGGTAGCACAAGACACAACAGGTGTAAACCGAGCAAACAAGAGGCAGGAGGCGTACGTGTCAACCTCAGGCGGCGGCGAGCGAGGACTGCCGGGAAAGACGTGACGTCAGTCGAGTCAGCCAACTGACTCTATGATATTACAGAAAATGATGTATGGATAAAATATAAGGACATACTAACATATTACTCGGGCACGCACAACAGTGCGACCCCGCACTGTAGATGATAATGATAATAAAAAAAAAAATAATAAACACTATAAAATAAGAGTTCATCTAAAAAAAAAATTGTAAGGTCAACACTGGAATGTTCATTTTTCACAAAAAAAAAAAACAGTCATATTAGTAATTGTCATCTGATCACTTTAAAAAATATTACTTCTTTCACTAATTTTCATTACATCACTTATAAGAATATAAAATCTTTTCATTAATTTTCAAATTTTCATATCAATCACAAAAATATTAATTATTTTCATTAATTTTCAAGTTTTCACTTCATTAATTTTCGTTACATGACTCACAAAAATATGAGTTCTGTTTATAAGGTCTGTAATCACTTATCACTAAATAGAATTAATAAGAACATAAAATATGGCACACAGTAAGTTCTTATAGTAAGTTGTCATAGTAAGTTCTCGAGGCGTCCCCCGGAAACATTACACAATGGAAAGAAGTATATATATATATATATATATATATATATATATATATATATATATATATATATATATATATATATATATATATATATATATATATCAGCTGCTGATAGATATTTAATCATAATAAAAGAAAATATTATCATGTAAGCATACACTTTATCAAAAAAAAATTATTTTACATGTAATCATGAGCTTCATCAAGAATATTTTGACATATAATCATCATGGGACATAAATATCATCATGGTACATAAAAAATAAATCATCATACAAAAATTATCTATTAGGAGTTAGCTCTGGAACGCAGATTGTACGAGGACGAAGAAGGTAAAGAAGTAGATGAAGACACAGAGCTAGACGAGACAGGTGGAAGAGGTAAGGGTGAAGGCATAGCAACACAAATATCACTCTTTTTAAGTCTGTCTGCATGGACAACTTCTGACATCTGAGCAGAAGGATAAAAAATTTTAAATTTATTTCCAGTTAATTTTTCTTGGATCAAAAAGGGACCTGAAAATTTAGTGGTTAATTTTGACTCGTTCAGGTGCAGATTTAAATACCACATCATTAATGTTAAAGGAGACAGGAGTAGCTTTTGCATGTTGACATTGAGTCATTTGAGTACGTGACAACTGGAGAGTACTACGCACTTTATCATGAATAATTTGCATAGCTCGTGCTTGGTTTTGAACATAGTCATCAACAGAATATACTGGTAAACGCGGTTTCTCTAACATGTCAAAGGGGAAACGTTTATCATGTCCAAATACAATAGAATGTGGAGTTTTACCAGTAGATGAATTGATAGTGGCATTTATACAAGCATTCACATGAGGGAGCCAATCTTGCCAATATTCATGAAATTTACCCACTAAATGTCTCAAAATGGTAAGAATTTTACGATTAGTTCTCTCTACCAATCCATTGGAAGTAGGATGGTAGGCAGTGATGAAAGTTTGAGTAATGTGAAACTGTTGACAAATTTTCTGAAGCACTTCATTTTAAATTCTGCACCATTATCACTAAGCAATACTGAAGGAGTAGTGTAAGGGCAAATAAAATTAGAAACAAAAGCATGTGCAACGCTAGAAGCAGATTTGTTAGGCAAAGGAATGAGTACTGTGTATCGGCTGAAATGATCTACGCATACTAGGACATACACAGAGCCTTGTGTGCTACAAGGAACTGTAACAAAATCGCTACTGTCTCAAACGGACATGCGGGAGTAGGATACTCTTGAATAGGAGCAGTCTTGGTATTTCCTTTATTGAGAGCACAACCAACAAACTGAGAAACATGATTAGTGATGTCTTGTGACATATTTGGCCAATAATACTTAGTACGTGCCATTGCAATGGACTTATCACGACCAGGATGACCTGTGTGAGGGAGATCATGAATAAGAGACAGTACAGTAGGAATCAAACTATCTGGAATGACAAGTTGAGTCACTAGTTGATCATCAATCATTACTTTACATAGCAAGATGTCATCTTGTAAGCTAAATTCAGACAAGGGAACAGGCAATTTTGGCAAAACAGAGTGATCATCAAACTGTAAACACTGGATGACTTTAGACAAGGTAGGATCACTTTTCTGAGCACTGGCTAATTCAGCAAGGGAAAAATTTGACACTTGAGTAATTGAAGTAACTGCAACATTGCGGGACAACGCATCCGCTACTAAATTAGCGCGACCCGGCAGGTATTTGATGTCAGGATTAAATTCTTCAATGGTGAGGAACCATCTAGCTAGACGGCCAGATAAATTTTTGCCTTTGAAACGTTGTGTGACAGCAACATGGTCATACTAGTATACACAGTAATTGGATAACCATAAATGATGTCACTAAAATGTTTAAGAGACCAAACTAATGCGAGAGCTCCTAGATTTGTTACTGAATAACGTGATTCACAAGCATTAAGTACACGACTCGCGAAGGCAATGACTTGGGGACGACTACCCGGAACTTGTTGCATCAGGACAGAACCAATACCTTGAGACAATGCATCTGAACAGATCACAAAAGGCAAGTAGTAGTCAGGAAATGATAATACTGGAGCTTGTGTAACAGCTGATTTAAGAACAGTGAAGCTGTAGTCATGAATTGCATCCCAATGAAAGGGTAAATTTTTCTTCAGAAGATGCGTTAGTGGAGACGCAATAGTGGCAAAATTCTTAATGAACACATGATATCCTGCTAATCCCAAGAAAGATCGGACATTGTTAGTCGTGGTTGGTGTAGGAAAGTCTTGAACAGCTTTGACTTTAGCGTTCGTAGTGTGAATACCATGGCGATCCACAACATGGCCAAGAAATTCAATACGAGAACGCAAGAATTGACATTTTGTGATGTTAAGCTTAAGACCACCTTCTATGAATTTCTGTAACACTAGAGCAAGTTTGTGAAAGTGACTGTCTAAATCTTTAGACTAAAATTAAATCATCAAGATAGACAAACAAACCATCGCCAATAAGACCTTGGAAGAGTGAATTTCCTAGTCGTTGGCAGGTTAGTGGAGAGTTACGAAGACCCATGGGGCAACGAAGCCACTCAAATTGACCTTTTGGCGTAGAAAATGCAGTAATGGGTCTCCTACTTGGAGACAATGGAATTTGCCAAAATCCACTTTTCAAGTCAAGTGTTGTGAATAATGTATTGTCCTTACCGATGGACTGTAAAATGTCACTAAGTACTGGTAAGGGATAATGGTCAGGAATTGTGACTTGGTTAACTTTCCTAAAATCAATGACTGCACGGTAAGAACCATCTTTCTTTGGCACAAGGAAGAGAGGTGAGTTCCATGGAGAGTACGACTCTTGAATAATACCTTCATCAAGCATGCCTTGCACTAATTTTTTAGCTACTTGACGCTGACAATGAGGCAAGCGATAAGATGGAACATGGATAGCGCGCGTGTTAGGCTAAAGGTCAATTTGATGCTGTACATCAGTAACACCTAAAGGTTCACCTGGTAAAGCAATAGCTTGTCTGTGAGCTACAAGAATGTCATAGAGACGCTGTGCTTCTGCAGGAAAATCTGCAACTTTGACATGTGCCTCCAACTGAGTGATCAGTTCAGCTGAAGAGCAGGAACTAGCAGACTGTGAATCTACAGCTCCTATCAAAGGTGGAGAATCCTGAAAAGAAGCTTCATCTATCACACTAAAGGAACCAAGGTGCACGCCATCTTTAAGCGTAATGGACGAACCTGTGAGATTAGTGACTAAAGCATCAGTAAGGTGACCACATCGCATGGTAGAGAGTGTACCTTCTAAAGCTAAACGCTGAATCCTGGCACTATCAGGATGTGAGATCACGCATGCGCCAACTGGGGCACGAAGAACACGCACTGGAACTTTAGTTGCTGAAGTAGGACCTATAAACTGGTCACCAACAATGACAGCCGCACAACAATCCAAGGAGACAGAACGTTTCGACTCCGGGGACAAAGGTGCTAAGTTTGACTGCGGGGACAAAGGATTCTGAGTACGCTGCAGTAACAGTGCTTCGTCAAAAGCAGGTAGACATGACTGTTCAAAATGTACGCGTGGTGAGGCAACTGTAAGAACAGAAACAGGCGAGTCTGAAGCATAATACATGAATCCATTATGGCTGACAGCATGATAACGGGGAAATATTGTAATATCATGTTTAACTAACTCATCATAGCCAAAGAGAGCATCACAGTTCAACACAAAATTTGTTACTACAAAAATTTTACATCAAAGGTATAATCATGATTATGAAAGGACACAGGCAAAGTTACTGAACCAATAATATTGAGAGGAGAGCCTTGAGCTGCATGAAAATCTGGTTCTCTTTTGATAGAGAAACATTATACAATTTATTAAGGTGCTGGTAAGCACGTTCTGTCAGTAAGCTACAGTCAGCTCCTGTATCAATGCAAACTGTGAAAGGAGAGCCATAAGTGTACATTTGCAAATGAAGACGTCGCGCCGTTGCAGCAATAACTGTAGGAATCGACGGACTGGCATGTCTGAGAGAATGTCTACGTTATGGGAGGTGAATGATGGCGCTGGTAAAAATTTGACTGTGGTGAAGACACAGTAACATGTTGCTGACGCTGAAGGCGCTGAATTTTAAGGCATTCTTCAGAAGAATGATTACCTGGACCATAAATAAGGGAAGTCTTAGGTGGTCGTTCAAGAATTTGACGCGACGCAGGACGTCCCTGCCGAGAAGACAATCTCGGGCGACTGGGCACAGAGCGTGTGACATGTCGGGACTCTTGAAGAGACTCATAGCGAGAAAAACGCTGAGCTGTTCCTAAAAAGGGTGACCGTTCTAACCCCTCAAACTACCGTCCTATAGCTTTAATCTCTTGCTTGTCTAAAGTTTTTGAATCTATCCTGAATAGGAAGATTCTCAAACATGTCACTTCACAATCTTTTGTCTGATCGCCAGTATGGCTTCCGTCAAGGTCGCTCTGGTGATCTTCTGGCTCCTTACTGAGTCTTGGTCATCCTCTTTTAGAGATTTCGGTGAAACTTTTGCTGTTGCGTTAGACATATCAAAAGCTTTTGATAGAGTCTGGCATAAAGCTTTGATTTCAAAACTGCCCTCCACGGCTTCTATCCTTCTCTCTGCAACTTTATCTCAAGTTTCCTTTGACCGCTCTATTGCTGCTGTGGTAGACGGCTACTGTTCTTCTCCTAAACCTATTAATAGTGGTGTTCTTCAGGGTTCTATCTTGTCACCCACTCTCTTTCTATTATTCATTAATGACCTTAACCAAACTTCTTGCCCTATCCACGCTGATGATACCACCCTACATCTTTCCACGTTCTTTCAGAGACGTCCAACCCTTCAGGAAATCAACAGATCACGCGGGGACGCCACGGAACGCCTGACTTCCGATCTTTCTAGAATTTCCGATTGGGGCAGAGAAAATCTAGTAGTTTTCAATGCCTCAAAAACTCAATTCCTCCATCTATCAACTGACACAACCTTCAGACAACTATCCTCTTCTTCAATGACACTCAACTGTCTTCCTCTTCCACAATGAATATCCTCGGTCTGTCCTTTGCTCATAATCTTAACTGGAAACTTCACATCTCATCTCTTGCTAAAACAGCTTCTATGAAGTTAGGTGTTCTGAGGCGTCTGCCAGTTTTCTGCATAACTGCTTACTCTGTATAAGGGCATTATCCGTCCCTGTATGGAGTACTCTTCGCATGTTTGTTTCATCACATAACTTTGCTGACAGGGTGGAATCAAAGCTCTTCATCTCATCAACTTTCTGACTAACTGTTTTTCTTTCATGGCGCTGTCTCAGAAAACTACGTTTAATGGTATGTCCCTGTTTGTGACAGTAAGTACAGGCATACACAGCATGTTGCTTATCAGAAGCTGGTGCACTAGGTTGTGAAGTCTGGTTAGCAGAATTTAAAGGTGAAGTAGCAGTAGTGGAAGCTACAACGTGCACTTGAGCTGGATGTTCTTTTTATTTAGAAGCAATTTTGGATGAGAAATCAAGTAGATTATCTGTCTGAGTGTATGGAAGTGTAGATGCAATTCTGCGCTCACTAGGGTTCAAAAGTTAATATAATAAAGAAATTCAATGATATCATGAAATCGCTGCTCAGACATTGTACCATTTGTAATCCAATTTGAAGCTTTAAGTGAATCAACAGCAGCAGAAGCTAATTCAGCAGAGTGAGGAAGAGCTCTTAAGCAATTGAGGACACCAAAATTGTTAGTCATTGTATCTGCTCCGTCAAAGACCCACTGGAATGAATCTGGCTGTTGGGGCATACCATATGCTTGTAAGAAATTTGCTCTGAAAGCGTTATAATCATAATTCAGGGTTTTAGGATTGAAAGCAGAAGCCGACATTAAATCAGCAGCAATAGATCCTGGCTGTAACTGAGAACGCACAAAAGAAATTTTATCAACACCTGAAGTGATGTTAGAGTTGCGAATACTGTCTTCACATTGTTGCAAGATTTGTAAAGGAGAATACTGAGAGATGTCATCACCACCAAACTTCTGAATTGAAGGATCACGGTGTAAGAGTTTAAAAGATGGAGCAAGCACAGGGCTTTGAAACAATGTAGAAGGAACAGGAGGGGCATTAGCAGTAGTAGTAGTAGTAGTTGTAGTAAGGGTAGAAGTAGTAGTAGTAGTAGTTGTAGTAAGAGTAGTAGTCATACTAGTGACAGTAGTAACTGTGGTAGTAGTAGTGTTATTATCATGAGAAGACATGGTGCAAGAATAAAGCTTACCACAGCGTAGCAACATAAAAAAATAAAATAAGTAAAAACAGCAATAAAGTAAGGTGTTATAGTTACACTCTGAAGCAAAATGGAAGTAACTACGTCCAGGGCTCACTCAAAAACACACACTTGGGCAGTACATCTCGTAGCACCAAGTGGAGTACAGAGCACAGCACAGTCAAGCTAGGACGGGCAAAAATATTAGTTTTCATAATACACCAGGCATTGCAATTGGTATCAAAAGTACATGGAAGTACTGCTGAGAAAACTTCATGCAGTGATTTCAATACTGAATAAAAAAAATTAGAGATGGTACAATTATAAAAATAAATATAACACTTGGGACAAGATGCAAATCAAGTATGAGATACTCAAAAATAATTCACTAGAGTGGTTATACTGAAAAACACTCAATAAGTATTCAATGGAACACAATGACATACATTACCATACACCATACACTGGCTGGGATATCAGCAGCAATGAAAATACATCACAGACACACATTTCATAATCAGATGCAGTAGTAGTCTCAGTCTGCGATGAAAATCCAGGCATGAACATACAAAAATATAATGAAAATCACACCTAAACATGAAAAAAAAAAATCAAAAGGAAAAAAAATTCACAGGAAAATAATTACAGGTAGTGTAAGAAAAATAATACTGAAAATAAAATAACTAGCCAACAGCATGGGCAGACAGAAAATGCAGAGAAAACAATGAAGTTTAAGCAGAAAGCAAAAAAACAAAAAACAAAAACAAAAAATTTCAAGGTCACTCAAGGAGAAAGTAATAAAATAACAATGCACAAAAACACTGTTGCACTTGTAAATAACACTGTAGCACTAGCAAATTAAAAAAACATCAAATAATTGAGCTGATGAGGCTGCAAGGGTAATATAATAAAAAGCAGGCCTACACACAGGAAAAACATATGGTACTAGGCTACAAACAAACATTTAAATCATCCGCGGCTGTGATAGCCAATCAGAGACAAGGGCAAGGTGCCATAACGAATCACCGAAGAGCCCGGAAAAATATCAAGATGGCGGCCAGACAGGAGCCAATCAGAGCACAAGATACAGGTAGCAGCGTCCCACAGCCAATGGGAGAAGCTGAAACACTCAAACATTAAGAGAGACACAGGGGTGCGTTTGAGACGGCGCAACGGCACGTGCAACAAACATGGCGGCCCAAACAACATGTTTCCAGTGCCCTTCGTGCCCTTTCCACTAGACTATGACTTGGTTCTCCGTCACGCTCACAGATGCACTGGGAAGTACTTTACAAGTACCTGAGTGGGAGAGGTGCTTTGAAGCAGTGGCAATATTTCGCAGTCATGGATGAAATATTTGCTGGAGATCCATCATAGCTCCTGATGCTTTGGCCGCTAGGGACGCGTTACCATAGCAACGAAGCGGGTTTGTTTATTTTACAGGAGGAAGCTCCCAAAAGCGTTTGAAAAGACGATCCGGGAGTCTCGGTACGCCGGCACATGCCGGTGCGCCGTCTCAAACGCAGCCCAGGGGACGCCGGAATTATGGCGCCAAGGCGAAAAAAAGCACAATAAATACAATAAACACCACAAGATAAACTCACTGACTTACCCTGAAGGAACTAACCCAACGTATCTGTGTAGAAGGGTGTACAAGGGGCGTCAGTTGAGGTGTGGAGTAGCTGAGAAGCATAAGATGGCGCCAGGACGGACCTTGGCGGGAAAACACTGTAATCGCCTAAAAAAAAACTCACAGCAAGCACAAAAGTATATGTTATACTTATACAAAAGACGGCAGAAGCTGGAGGGGTGGCGGAGGGGCTGACAGGTGGCACTTGAAGCACAGCTCACGAGAGAGCGAAGGAGTGCGTGTGTCGGCTTGCTACACGTGGCGATTTGATACGCAGCAAGGTGCACGTGGCTTCACAAGACTACTTAAGAGCACAGCAGTCTATCAGGCAGACAGCAGAGGGAAGCTGCAGGCAAAAACTTGCGAACGAAGCTGTAGGTAGGAAGATCCAAGCGTCGAGAAGCCCACGTGAGACAGCAGGCAGTGGCAGGCCAAAATACAGCAGACAAGGCAGAGCTGCAGGAGGCTGGAGACAGCAAGGCACAATACAGCAAGAAACAGCTGACATTCCCGTAGCTGTAGGAAGATCCAAACGTTGAGAAGCCTACGTAAAACAGTAGGCAAAGAAAACAGCCACTAGGCACAACAACGGGCGAGACAAGGCAGGAGCGGCCATCTTGTTTTCTCCACACCACGCCGTCACTGAGAGTCACTCGCATATCACTGGCCTTCACCGCTGTTACCAATTATGTGGTAGTTGCCGTAAAACAGGGGTAGCATGGAGACACCTGAGTCCATAATGAACGTATATTTACGGTATCACAAGACACAACAGGTGTAAACCGAGCAAACAAGAGGCAGGAGGCGTACGTGTCAACCTCAGGCGGCGGCGAGCGAGGACTGCCGGGAAAGACGTGACGTCAGTCGAGTCAGCCAACTGACTCTATGATATTACAGAAAATGATATATGGGTAAAATATAAGGACATACTAACATAAGTCCACCTCTATTCAAATGATCTAAGAAGTAAGATGACACCTCGTTACCATCTTCATCATCCATGATATCCTCCATACTAGTGCTATTACCATATTTATGAACAAGGTATCCAGTCAAATATACAACTTTATGCTTAAGGTTATCAGCAGACCTCAAGAGCTCCCGAGTGTCTTGAGGAGTGATCTCGTCAATGAGTTCACTTCGCTCATCTCGAGTTATGGAAGAAGTACAATTCTTGTCGCAATCAAGCACACGAGAACTAGATTCTGGCATAATGTCATGTTTTAGAAGTGTCCGCAAATTTGAAACTTTTGCTGCAGCCATAATGTCAATATAGAAGTTTCCACCACTTATTTGCCTGGCTTGACCGAAAAAACTTTTCCAAGGCTTCATCCGCGAATATAGCAGGAAGAACGTAGTCAAAGTCTTTCTCTGCCAGAAGCAATTTGGCAGCAGCCACATTATTACGTGTAGACATAATGAGTGCTTCAGCAGTTTGCTTTGTTAACTTCAACTTACGACCACTACCTCCTTGCCATGCGCACGTCAATATAATTTGGCAGGCGTCCTCCAACATAGTGAAAGATGTACCG
>NC_059270.1:16861839-16936839 GCF_017591435.1 Portunus trituberculatus
TATATTCCTTGCACCAGACGGAGCAGTGGGCCTTGCTGGGAAGCGAGGTTCAGTCACGCCCTGTCATCAGAGCAGTCAGCTTCACCATCCTTTGACTAGCTATTAGTCGAGGGCCAACCTTAGCCCTCTCTGCTACTACATCGCCTTAACGTGGAGCCCGATACTGGGAGAAGAGGATAAGCCAGTCACACCAGGCCGATCACTACTCTGCATCATCGAGGCGTGTCAGCCATCTGCCCTTACCGACTGTTCGCCGTACCCCACGACCACGCTCTGGGCCGCCCAGACACAAGAGGCCACCTACACCGGGCCGGTCGCTGCCTAACATCATGGAGACAGGGCTTCTTCTGGGCGTCTGCAGTCTACTGAAGTAAATTGTCTATAATCAATAAAAGGAAGAAAGGGATTGCACTGTTTTCTTGGTCCTCGGGGGAAAGAACCTCTTAGCCTCTTAATACTGGTGGTAGGAGATGGTCCTCTGACAGGCCAGGCACCATCGTCATGGAGAAGCAGCGGCCAATTAACCCAGGCAATGCCACCATAGACAACTGGCTGGAGCGTTTTGAGCTGTTCTGTGAACTCCAAAACATCGCCACGGACCAGCGTGTCAAGTGGTGTAAAGGTGCGTCCACACATGTTCGGAACATTTGCTGCGAACACGGTTCGTAGCATGTTAGATAGCATGTTTGTAACACAGGTGTGGACAGGAGTGCGCGAACAAGCTAGTGATCATGGCAACAGCTTGTTCTGTAGCAGAGGTGAGGTGAACAGCTGTCCACACGTGGCAGCTTAGTGCTCGCTATACTGGCAGCTGCAGCGGTGATAGTTTTGTGTGATGGAAAAAACAAGAAAAAGAGGCGAAGATTCTGGATGCGTCCATCGTTAAGGAAGAGAAAGTGTAGAGAGAGTATCATGAACACTATGAGACTCGATGACATTGATCTGTGTGCAGACAACCTACGGAGAACCGGAACCTTTTACAACTTCATAAGGATGTCGTCAACAGATTTTGAGGTGCTTATACAGAAGGTTGGCCCTCACATCTGTAAAACGAACACTTGCTGGAGGAAGGCTATAACTGTTGGAGACCGTCTGGGTGTCACATTACGATACCTGGGGACTGGAGATTCGTATGCAAGTTTGAGTTATTTGTTCAACATATCTAAGCAGATCATCAGTGCCATAGTACCGGAGGTGTGCTGTGCACTCGTCCGACAACACCACTAAACCACATGAGACCCATGAAAGTGGCTTACAGGTATGTGATGGGTGTGTATGTGACTTATATATGTGGATTTGAACACAATAGTAAAGAACAACTCGTATATACACACAAATATTTTATTTCTTAAAATACACGATATTATTGTTATGGCTGAGTTCACTGACGAGTGCACAGCACACCTCCGGTACTATGGCACTGATGATCTGCTTAGATATGTTGAACAAATAACTCAAACTTGCATACGAATCTCTAGTCCCCAGGTATCGTAATGTGACACCCAGACGGTCTCCAACAGTTATAGCCTTCCTCCAGCAAGTGTTCGTTTTACAGATGTGAGGGCTCGCCTTCTGTATAAGCACCTCAAAATCTGTTGACGACATCCTCATGAAGTTGTAAAAGGTTCCGGTTCTCCGTAGGTTGTCTGCACACAAATCAATGTCATCGAGTCTCATAGTGTTCATGATACTCTCTCTACACTTTCTCTTCCTTAACGATGGACGCATCCAGAATCTTCGCCTCTTTTTCTTGTTTTTTCCATCACACAAAACTATCACCGCTGCAGCTGCCAGTATAGCAAGCACTAAGCTGCCACGTGTGGACAGCTGTTCACCTCACCTCTGCTACAGAACAAGCTGTTTCCATGATCACTAGTTTGTTCGCGCACTCCTGTCCACACCTGTGTTACAAACATGCTATCTAACATAGCAGGCACGGTCCTCATTTTTCTTTCCACCTCTGCCCGCTTCACTCCCATTGCTGCCGATATATCCCTCCAGGCGTCTGCCTTTTTAATCTTGTTCTTATAATCGGTGCACGTCACATCCCATAATACGGGGTGTGACCAATATAAGTCCCTCGTCCACTCCATCTCTCCACCGCAGACAGTCAGGTTGTGTGATACGTGTAACATGTTCGCTAGCACGAAAACCTCGTCCACACCACTGCTGCCAACATGCTGCGATCTCGTGGTACCAACCTCGTGTGGACACGACTGTTAACAAGCTTGTTACGAGTTTGTTAGTGAATTTGCTACGAACATGTTCCGAGCATGTTTGGACGCACCTTAAGGTGACAATTGATGATGCTGGGCATGACGTCATCTCCACCATCACAGCAGAGACGTGGGAGTGGAAGGCAGCACTCAAGGAGTTTGGACACCCTGACGAAGTGTAAGCAAGCAGACGGGACCTCACCGCCCTCACTCGAGGTGATTCTAGTCTTCGTGCGTTGGCAAGAAAGGCGCGGCAGCTGGCAGCTCGTGCATTCAGCAGTGCAGGCGCGGCCATCATTGAGAGGAAAGCTGTGGAAGCATTTTGAAAGCTCTCAAATTAAAAAGAGAAGTAATGAGAACATGGACGACGACGGTGGAAAAAGCCTGGGAAGAAGCAGAACGTCACCACCAAATAATGCAGACTATGCCACCTCCTGTCTTGGCGGTGGCTGCGTAAACTGAACCTACTCATCTGGAGCAGTTGGAAGCCATCAATGCCGCACTACAGCGACAGCTATGAGATGATCATAAGGAGCAGTGGCGCAAATCAAGAAACTGTTGCCACACGACGACACCCACGCCATTAGTGTGTTCTTTCCCACCTCGAATTTACTTAAACCCCAGCCATAGAGCTGCGTCAACAGAGCTTCATCAACAGTGTCGATTGGTGAATCAGTAGTTGTTGTCGGGGCCAACTATTCCTTGGAACAAATGCATCTTCAAAAAGGATGGGAAATTGGCACTATCGACCCCAGAGAACTCACAGAACCGCAAGAAAACACCCTGGGCCTGGTTACCTTGCCAGTGGTTTCTAACAACTTAATACCATCACAAATGTGCGATTTAAGGAATCTGTTGATGGACTATGGAGATATATTTGCCCAGGGGGACAGCGACAATGGTTTAACTAACCTCATAGAGCACCGCATATACACGAAATAGCATTTCCGAAGACAAACACCAGCTCAGAGAGAAGAGGAACGTAAACATGCAGAATCCATGGCACAGCGCGGCATTATTCAGCCACCAACAAGTCCTTTGGCATCTCCAGTAGTGCTGGCCAAGAGGAAAGATATCTCTGAGATTTTGCGTAGACTATTTTCGCCTCAACGCTGTCATTATAAAAGATGCCCAGCCCCTTCCACGTACCAACGACACACTGAAGGCTCTTCATTGCTCCCGCTGGTTCTCAACACTAGATCTACAGAGTGGGTACTGGCAACTTCCCATTTGGGAAAAGGACAGGGAGAAAACGGCTTTCTGCGCAGGTGATGACCAACTCTGGGAGTTTGAAGTGCTACCGTTTGGCGTATGCAACGGCCCTACATCGTTCTCTCACCTGATGGATGCTGCCTAACATGGAAAACCTGCCTGGCGTAATTGGACGATACCGTCGTTTATGCCCCAACCTGGACGACGCATTTGCAATGCCTTCGAGAGGTGTTCGAATGGGCCTCGTAATGAGTCACAAGGAACAAGTGATGTTGGAACCCAAAGCTGCACGCCAGTTCTTCTCATGTCTCCACTCGCCGTAGGGTGGTCACCTTGGGTTCAACAAAACATTGGCGCTATTCAAGAGCAGATATCATACGGATGGCACGTCAGCAGTTGTCCGAGAAGTTACGTAGGAGTGTCGTGGGTGTTAGATGGGGACTGATTATTACCTGAGGACCTGTGTGAAAGGTCGTGTCGCCGCATATTAACCATGGGAGCGAGTAGCGGTGGACGTGATGGGGCCTTTGCCTATATCAGGGCCCATTGAATTATAGGGTCCCTCCACGCGCAGGACTGGGTAGCCGTGGGCGGAACCAAAGCTCTGTGACGTCACGGGGAGCTCTGCTGGGGAGAGAGAGAGAGAGAGAGAGAGAGAGAGCGCGCGCACCTCCCAGCAGAGCTCCCCGTGACGTCACAGAGCTTTGATCCCGCCCACGGCTACCCAGTCCTGCGCGTGGAGGGACCCTATAATTCAATGGGCCCTGGCCTATATATGATGGAAAACAATACATCGTCACGTTTATGATTACTTTACACACTACGTTATTGCTCTCCCCACAAGCAACCACACAGCGGCCACTGTCGCTCACCTTCTGCTGCAACATGTCATCTTGGCATTCAGTGTCCCGGAGGATATTCTGTCAGACAGGGGGCCAGAGTTTACAAACCGTTTATGGAGTTGTCTAGGAGAATTACTCGGGTACAAACTAGTGCATACCAACCCATATTATGCTCAAGGAAACGCTATTTGCGAACGAGTTCATCGCACCATCAACAATGCCGTAAGGGCAAGCCTCGCCTGCAATTCCTCTAGCGACTGGCCTCATGTTTTACCTGTGATACAATTGACTCTCAACGCAGCAACGAGTGAGACCACGGGATACCCACCATATCTGCTGTTGTTCGGCCGTCAACCACAGTTACTGGCGGAGGGCCTCAATCTAACAATGCCTCTGCACAACGTCCCTTTAAACACTTCTCAATATTTGAAGAAGCTACAACGAGCGCTGCGTTCTACACGTTAAGGTGAATATGAGAAGCCCAAAGGTTAAGCGCGACCCTTCACCGTCAAGAGCCTTCCTTCGCCGTTCCAGATAACCTACGATACAGGGCTGTGTTTATGCACCATACATATCTCTCATGCCAAATTATTCCACATGCCAACTAGCAGCAACAGAGTACATCTCAGTTGAACCATGCCACCCTGCAGCATGGCAAGAATTGGCAACTCTACATCACTCCTGCCTTCACACACCATACACCTGACACAGTTGCCTAGAAACCTTAAGTTACGAATCAGTAAGATGACCACCCTATGGCGCAGCAACATTTTCTTCCACGACCCTATCTGACACGTAGAGTGCAGGCTCCTCAAAGACTGGGTGACAGAAGCAGAGATGAACAACCGAGAGGATCCCACCAGCAACTTCTGGCAACTCAGAACCAGGGAGGGCAATTCGTGCCGCTCACCCCCAGGGCCCCATTCAAACTCTCTGTGCAGCCTGACACCGGAGATGGAGGACGCAGGGATGGCTTACCCTACCCCCTTCAACATCAAGTTTGCGTGGGCATTGTTGGGAGATACCATGGTTTCCTCTTGTCGCCACAGGTTCTTCCTCCCCGTCCGAGACGCTGTGGCCCGGAGTGAGTGGCAGAACATTTATGTCATGACAAATGACAACGGAATCCCTCCAGCAATATGCCTCGGCAAGCAGGTCGCTTCCCTGACTGAGGGCTGCGACTGGGTCTTCATCGCATTGGAGTGGCGCTGGAGGACGTAGTGTAGCTGAGGACGGCCTAATCCAGAAGGAGAGGGCAGTGTGAAGTTGAAGACAACACCACAACGGGAGGCCAAACAGAGCAGACGCATGCGTAGCCCATCATCCCCTGAGGCCCAAGGGATATATAATAAGCAGGACAGGCCATCGAAACAAAAAAGCTAATCACTCTCCTTCTTGGCTAATTCTCTCTCTCTCTGCCTAGTGCTACACAAAACCCCATCCCCGGGCATATTTCTCTCTCTCTGCCTGGTGCGACACAAACCCCGTCCCCAGGCATCTCTCTCTCTCTCTCTCTCTCTCTCTCTCTCTCTGTCTGGCACGACACAACTCCCGTCCCCAGATTCACCACCACCATGGTTGCCTGCTGGTCCCCCAGCCAGTCTTCCCATTACAGAGCAAGCTCAGAGCTCATAGACTGATCTTCGGGTAGGACTGAGACCACAACACACTCCACACACCGGGAAAGCGAGGGAACAACCCCTCGAGTTACATCTCGTACCTATTTACTGCTAGGTGAACAGGGGCTACACTTTAAGAGGCTTGTCCATTTGCCTCGCCACTTCCCGGGATTCGAACCCGGGCCCTCTTGATTGTGAGTCCAGTGTGCTAACCACTACACTACGCAGTGTAGATCTTTCTTTCCCACTACAGATCCTAGTGAGACACTGCCCCAGTCCCTAGGCCCTTCCATTTCTTTCTCATCTTCTGGTGCGGTCCTACCCCAACCCCAAGGCCCTCCTTGTCTTTTGGCAGCTCGTGAGGCGCCAGACGCAGCAATGGGCCTTGCTGGGATGCGAGGCTCAGTCACACCCTGTACCCCACCTTCATCAGAGTAGCCCGCCTCACCAACTACGAGTCGAGGGCCACCCCGAGCCCCCTCTGCCACTACATTGCCCTAACGTGGAGCCCGGTACTTGGAGGAGCGGATAAGCCAGTCACTCCAGGCCGATCACTACCCCACATCATCGAGACGGGCCGGCCGTCTGGCCCCACCGAATGTTCGCCGTACAGCACGTTCTTGGCCGCCCAGACACAAGAGGCCACCTACATCGGGCTGATCGCTGCTTAACATCACAGAGGTAGGGCTTCTTCTGGGAGTCTGCAGTCTGCCGAAGGAAACTGTATATAATCAATACGAGGAAGAAAGGGATTGTACTGTTTTCTTGGCCCTCGGGAGAAAGAACCACTTAGGCTCTTAACAGTGACCTGGAGACTTGGCAGGTTCTTTTCCACTGTCAAGCTTTAGGATATCCCTAACATCACATTTTTCAGCCTGCTGTTTTAGGTTCAATGTACCATGATCAATGAAGTTCTTTTCGTCAATTGACTGGACTTACTTAGATGCTGCATTTTCTTCAGTGTTCCTGCATGTCAATGATGCTTGTTGGAATACTTGTTGAACACCAAGGCAAAAGAATAATTTCCGTTGCATTGTGTCAGTATATACTGACACAAATTTGATATTTTGATCATTTCTTATATGTTCCTTTTTATACTCACTGATTTTCTTCCCTTTTTTTTTTTTGTTATGGCCTATAGCGCCTGTAGGCATACTTGAAGTGTATGTGTGGGAAGCGCTGTTTAGCTTCCGCCCATTAGTGGCGTAGGCAATTATATTTTTAGTGGTACCCATATTAGGGCCCATATCACTAGTCAAGCGCATCTTTGGTGTAACCACCTAGAACCTGGGTATCATGATGACATGTAGGTAACTTTAAAACACTCAGCAAATGGCATGTAGCTTCAAAGCGGTATGTGGTGGGATTCGAACCCACGTGTGGACGTCTGCCCGATCCCACGCTCACCACCTTACCCACAACATTTAATCTAATTCTGTATAGTCTCTTCCTAGATTTCTCCATTGCTAACTGTTATACCTGTAATTTGTACACAGTGCAGCACAAAATATGTATTTGCAACGCCAAAGCGAATTCAAGATAAAGGCAACATATAATACCCTTTCAGGATATTCCTACACAGTCTACGATATGTATTAAATGTATGTGAAAGATAAAGGCAAAACAAATTCAGCACGAAAAAGCACACCGTGAATCCTCATGGCGGATTTATACTAGAGGTAAAAATCACGTAGAACAAATAGATCTAATAGACAGACAATACTCTGACAGCCAAAGCAACGTTGGGAGAAAGACGCATATGTTACCAGTCCCTTTGACAGTTGGGCTGCGTCTAATGTAATTAAGTCATGCAACGTATTGCTGACACGCGGGTTGCGGCTCGCCACATACTTCCTTTATAAAGCGGTTGATTTATGGTCTTACGGACTCAATATAGAGCACACTGCCAGTGTCCGCACTGTCTGGCGCCCCCTTCGGAACAAATAAAGTAAATTACACGTGATAATGGTTAAAGCAATAAAAAGTAAGCTTCTTGCAAAATAAAAGAGGAAAAATAATGAAGCAAAAAAAAAAATATATATATATATATATATATATATATATATATATATATATATATATATATATATATATATATATATATATATATATATACAACTCAGAGAAACATTTGGCAAATCAACACATGTAGCTTCCAGTTCCCAGCACTGCCTATCTTCCGTGATCATATGAAAAAAAAACAATTGCTCGCACGTATAAAATCCTCCTAGTATTTTTTTTTTTTTTTTTTTACACTTTTGCTTTCGTTAAGTTTTATGTCACTCATAGTACCAAAACCAAAGCTAAGACCTTGATCAAAACTGCATAAAATGGAAAATAGTTCGGCACAGCTGACGTCCTTTTGGATAGATTCGCCTTCATTCTGGTAGTTTGCTTTTCTAGGGTGCATCTCCGTTTATTTATTTATTTTTTTTTTACTCAGCATTTTTTTTAGCAAATGATATATTATCTTCAGTGGAAGACTGGCAGTGCTTTCTACTTTACTTATGTTTTGACCCAAATCCACCAGTCAGGAGGGAGACAATAAGGACAATATTGTTTAAAGATAGATTTAAGCTTATGTGCCAATGACACAGTAGTACCACAACTTATTTTAGTCTTTTTGCTATTTTTTCTATTATATGTGATTGGGTTTTGTAGGTTTCAGCGCATTCTCAAACTTTTGGGCTCATCTTGACTAATTTTGACAGGAATTTCTAATGAACAAGAAAAGATATTCAAGGACAAGATTAAGGAAGAATTCTCCAAAGAAGACATGAATCCAGTAATACCACCAGAACTGAAAGCAAAGAAGACAGTCATAGCCTTTAATGTTAATGCACACATCTACAACAACTCTGAAGACGACATAGTAAATGAATTGTATACTCACAATTCATTCCTGGAAGGCAACATTGATAATGTCTTCAAGTTCCCTAACTCTAAAACAATAAAAATAACATTCTCTCAGGCAATCTATGCCTCCAAAGCTACAGAACATGGACTAAAGCTTTATTCAATGAAAATTCCACATTACCAAATCCAGCAAGATAAATTTTATCATATCCAAACATGCTTCAGATGCTACTTGATAGAATCTCACACTACAAAAGACTGCCCAAAGCATAAAGAATACAAAATATGTTCAGAGTGTGCCGAGGAAGGGCACACGTGGAAATCATGCAACAAGGAGAGCAAAAAAATGCATCAATTGCGGCGGAAACCACAGAACACTAGCCATGAGATGCAAAATGAGAAAAGATGTAATAAAGATGAAGAGAGAGGAAGAAAAGGAGACAGTCTCATACTCCCAGATAACAAAGACCAACAAAATCCCTACAATGAATAACAACACATCAACACAAGTCAGCAGAGAAGACCATATAAAAATATACTCTTGCATGATACACGCTCATCTAATGAATGTAGTAGAACCAGGAAATTATGAGAAAGAACTTAATGCCATTATAAAGGAAAATAAACTTCCCCAAATAAAAATACCCAACACACGTAATTCCTCAAAACTCCTCTCACTTCTAGCCGACACAGAAAAACTATCCTTAATGGAAACTGAAGAGCTACAAACAGACACACAAACAGATCAACAACAAAATGTAACAACACTAGACACACACACCCAACAAGTTTTTACCAACCAAAAAACACAAACAAACATAAAGAAAAAACTTGACAGCCATGAAATAGAACTAGAAATAATAACAAGAGAGAGCCAGGGATGGCCTGAAAACATCACACTGGGACAACTGATAAAAGGAATAGAGGATGGAACATATAAATTCACCTACAAAGAACCAACCATGGAATCTCACGAAGTGATAGGACTAATAAAAAAAGGTGATATAGTGTTGAAAGACTGTTTCACAATACTTGAAGATAGTATATTCAAGAAAATAAGAACAGGGCAGTGCAATGAAAGGTCTCCAGTTGCTAGACAAACACAAAAACAAAAAACAAAAAACACACAGTAACACAAAAACACACACACACACAAACAAAGTCACACAAACAACATGGCTCTAAGAAACATTAAGATAATACAACACAACGTACTACACTGGAACAACAGACGAATATCACTCTCCAACACATACAGGATAATAGACCCAGAAATAATACTCATAAACAGCCACGGCATACAAGAAAACACACCAATGAAAATTCCTGGATACAGAGTACACACGAAAAATAGCCTCAATAATGCATCAGATGGCACAGCTATAGCAATAAAAAAGAACATACAATATAAACTACTTGATGATTTCCTATCAGATCTACTTGCAGTAGAAATAAGTACCACCACAGGAAAAATACTAATTTCAACTTTATATCAACCACCATCAAGAACATATATACCCATACCCGACTTCACTAAATTGTTTAGACGTACCTGTCCAGTATACATGCTGGCTGACTTAAATGCAAATCACCCCAACTTAGGATACACTCACAGCAACAACAAAGGCAGACAAATCAACACTTTAATACAAAACAGACTAATACAACATGTAGCACCAGATTTTCCTACTTATTATACACACAGAAGAGGCACAACACCAGACATTATACTTACAAACCACCGCACATACCACAACACACATGCAGTAGAAGGACCCCTCACCACAAGCGATCACATTCCAATAATTTACACAATAGCCACAGCCCCTATACTTATTCCAGCTCCACCAAGACCCAACTACAATAAAGCAAATTGGGAAACATTTAAAGGACATGTCACCAACACACTACACACAAACACACTACACGAAGAATCACTTGAAACAATAGACACTGCCACTGAAAACTGGCACCAGGCAATAGAGCAAGCTATACAACAAGCCATACCCACTACACGCTACAAACGCCTACCATCACCCAAACACACAGACACTACAAAACTACTTAAGACACTTTTTACAGAACTACAGACTTACTCACGTGCACACGGTTGGTCCTATCAGAATTACAGATACTACAAACAACTACAAACACTACTACACGAAGCTTTAATACAGGAAAATAGAGAACACTGGTACAGATTAATAAATGAAGTTTCGAGCACTTACAGAGACCCTACAACATTCTGGAAGAAAATTAAACTACTGACAGGCAACGAAGAGAACGAACCCCACTACATTAAGAACAAACATAACAACAAAGTATACACCGACAGAGAAAAAGAGGAAGTACACAGAGAATACTGGCAAGGAATCTTTAGTGGAGAGGAAGATGGAGAGGAAGATCACATGGAAAATGAGATTGTCTTACAAAACATCAGAAATAACATCCAGAGAACAATTCCCTACAATAACTCTGACATTACCAGACTCAACACACAACACACTGACACAACAATAACTACAGAAGAAATAAAAAAACATCATAAAACAGCTAAAAAGAACTAGCCCGGGGCGAAGTGGAATTAATAAAACAATCCTAACACACCTACCAGACACAGCAATAATTAGACTAACAGAAATATTCAACAGCACTATCTCAGCAGGCTATTTTCCCGACAAGTGGAAAAACGGAATCATCAGACTAATCCCTAAACAAAATAAATCCCCTCAACAGGCTCAAAATTACAGACCAATAACGCTATTAGAAGTACCAGGCAAAATCCTTGAGCGAGTGATAAATACAAGGCTAAAAACACACCTAGAAATTAATAACTTATATAACACTTACCAGTTCGGTTTTCGTAGTAATAGAGGCACCACACAAGCACTAGCAGTCATCACAGAACAAATAGCACACAATAAATCAGATAAAGGCCAGTGCCAAGTCATCCTCAGAGACATAGCTAAAGCTTTTGATCAAGTCTGGCACCTCGGTCTTAAGCATAAAATCCTACAACTACAACTCCCTATTACAATAGAAACATTTTTATGCGACTTTTTAACTGATCACACAGCATCCATTAAAGTTAATAATTACATTGGTCCTACATTTAATTTAAACTGCGGCGTACCACAAGGGAGTGTTCTGTCACCAACACTCTTCACAATTTACACCAATGATATTCAACACCCCATACAAACCCTTAATATCAGTTTCGCAGACGACATAACACAAATAATTGGCTACCCAGGGAGGTCCAAGAACATGCTCAATATAAAAACAGAGAGAGCAATAACAGCAATTAATAACTACGAAAGAAACTGGAAAATAAAAACCAATGTTAATAAATTCACCCCTCTGCACCTTAGAGCAAAACTTACCTTTCCACTCATCATTAACGAAGAAGAAATTGAATTTAAAAGTACCGGCAAATGTCTTGGTCTAACCATAACTACAGGTGGCTACTACAAACATATACAGGAGCGTAACAATATAGCAATTGCATCACTACAAAAACTCTACAAGCTACACAACATGCCAGAGAAAATAAAAATACACTTAGTTAAAGCACTAATACTACCAATACTTGATTACCCTCCAATCCCTATACACACAATGAGCAATAACCAAATTAGCAAACTTCAAAAAGTTCAAAACAAAGCACTAAGATTTGCCAAACCAGAAACACCAAAACAACACCTCTCAATATACGTCTACACTACAGAGCAAAGACAATTTGGGAAAAAATTGAAGAGTTGAACCTACCAATTTATCAAAGCCTAAAAGACAACTCAGATCAAATAGTAAAATACCACCGTGATTTCCCTAGCAGCTTACAGGCATGCAAAACAACACCCACCCCAATCTATTAACAAATCGAAAAATAAGGAAACATACTCACCTTAAAACACTTACCTTTACTCACTGTATTCCTGAATACAAAAACTCAGCACACACGGGGCATCTGAAAAGGAAAGAATATTATGTAACTCCAACACACTAAACAACACACACACACACACATGCTTCACACGGGACTCGTAGCTGGGCTCCTCTCTCCCCACTCCGCGCCCTGAGTCGGCGGCGAGGCGGTATGCCACGCCGGTGTTCACTACACCGTACCTCACAGCCGAGGGGTACTGGCCACTGGTAGGGCTTGCTGGCCCCCAGGTAGCGGTAGATGGGGAGGGGGTTGCACCTCATCCTGAGTCGCCGACACCCGGGGACCTACCTGTAGGGCAGTGGTTCCCAACCTTTTAGTGATCTAGTACCACTTGGAGGTCCTGTACAGTCGCCGCGTACCACCTGGTTCCAGAGAAACTCAATTCGATCAGATATTACTTTATTTACCATAATTTTACAAGTAGAACACACAAATGAACTAAAAAAAATTCAACTCAATGCGAGGGCTGCATCTGCTTCTTCTCCACCAGCTGGTCAATGCGGGGCATGACTTTGCTCACAGTACATCGGAAATCATGCCCGGGAGCAGCAAGACGGTTCCGGCTCTTCGACTTGATGGTCATGAAGGCTGAGAACCCCTGTTCGCACTCCCACGTCGAGGGGAAAATCAGTAGCTGGGGAACAGCGTGACGGGCTAACGTTGGGTACGAGGAGGCCATGCTTACCCAGAAGTTTAAAGGTGAGCATTCTTTGTGCTTCGTCTTTGCTGTCTCAGTTTGGCAGATGGCAGACAGTGTATGGCAGATGGCAAACGCGTGTCAAATTATGACAGAATTCCATAATTATGGCAGACAGCGCAACACTGAGTCGCCAGCATACGTTTTCTTTCTGAGTCTGACCTGTTCGGTTCGGGTTCAATTCACACCCACACATTGTCACATTATTGACTATTTTATTTTATGTTAGGGCCATAGGCAGTAAACATTTTTGTGAAGTAAAAAATAACTAAAAATCGTTCATGACCCCGAAAGTGCTCGCGTACCACCTGGAAGGCCCTCGTGTACCACTAGTGGTACGCGTACCACAGGTTGGGAACCACTGCTGTAGGGGGTAAGAGTTGTGTGGTGTCGACGAGGGAGCAGTGGTAGAGTCTCTCTCGACTCGCCTACGGTGTAACAGGGAGTACAGTCGCGGCCCGCGCCATCACATGAAGCCAGCACACAGAACACATTCTCACAAACACATAATAAACATAAATGTATAAATTGATATGATGATATGATCAAAATGAATAAAAATAAATTACAAAACAAACATGCGGGGAGCTGTACCACAGTATAACATCAATTAAGTAAAATAGCAAGGTGGACAGCCCACCATCTTTAATCTTATACTTCTTTCATTATTTCTCACTATCCTCTTGTACTCATATTATTCTTCCTTCACCCATCTTTTCTATAAATATAGATAGATAGACTTTGGCTTATTGGAGGGCGTGGTACGTCTTCAACGCTGATGATACACTGGGGATGATACGTCGAAGTGAGTGTGGATGGATTCCTGCTGGCTTCTCATAAACTGAGGTGCCGTTTGAGCTCTCCTACCTGCCTGGGAGGAAAACTCCTGACACTGGGCATCCACGGAAACTGGCACCTTCTTCCCCTCCCCCTACTCAGCCTTTCAAGGTCTTTCGAGTGACGAGGGATAACGCAAGAAGAAGTAACCAACTGCGGCTGCCGAAGAATACTATAGGTATTAGGTGAGAAAACAACAGTTAGCTGACACTACAGTAAATATTAAACTAATTACATCACTTGCTAACATAAATATTAATGATGAATTATTGGAGCTGTCACAATTTCCTGGCTTAAAAACCAATGTGATATAAGCCCTTTTTAGTAGTGTAGTATGTAATTTTCTGTTGTATTATATGTTCCACCTTCTTCACTTGCCTGTGGTATATCAACAATTACCATTTATTGATACTAATATTCAATGTGTGTATCTTTGTTTTTCTCTTCTTTAATTTTCTTCAAGGCATCTGAAGTGACCTTAAATTTGCCTTAGAAGTACCTGAAGCTGAAATTGATGCATACATAGTAACTATAATCAAAATAATAATAATAAATAAAACAAATAAACAAATAAATAAAGACTCATACAAATAAATAAATAAACTAATTAAATAAATAAATTATTATAAATAAATGGCAAAGAAAGAATAAAAGCTAACCTTGCTGTGTGAGGAATTCGACAAACTGAGTGCTGAGAAACGAGCGGAAACTGAAAAATAAAAAAAACGAGGAAACTGGAGATCAGTCTGAGGATACTAGTGACACTGATGAGGACTATCGTCGTTTGAGAAGTGGTAGCACCCACTGTAGAGTTTCTCTTTCCTCTCCTAACACTGCCATAACCCAGTCTTTAAGAAATCCTACCAGCATGACTCATAACCCAGCACAAGGTGGTGGTGGGTCTTCAAGCCCACTTACACCACGAGGTAACCCTGTAACCAAGGTTTTTGCCTATTGTAGCTGAGGTGCGAACGTTCTCTGGAACAGATCCTGATCATTCGGCTCATGAGTACAATATAACCAGTGCGAAGATGTAATGAGGCACGCGTTTATGACTGACGACGCAGACAAAATTTATTTTTTGCGATCGTGTCTATAGCCCGGATCGCAAGCTACTCATGCTATGCGTGCAAGCGCATTCACAGAGCCCTCAGAAAACCAGGATTATGAATAGTTTAAAACTAATTTCCTGGAAACTTTTGGTGATAACTTAAAAAACACAGTTTGGTGAAGGGCTTCAGTGATGGTGTGCAGTCTCTATTGGAAAGTTCTGTTTCTCTTAACATTATTCAGGCACAATCAGAACCAAACCGCCTCTCCTCTGAGTTTACCCAATACCTACAGGATAATGGTTGGGTTACTGGAGGCTCCATTTCGTTGAAAGATAGCCACACATTTCTGGAGTTCTTCTTCTTTATGACCCTTATCAGAGAGAGATGTAGGATGTATGCTTTGTCCCTAGACCTAAGGAAAACTTGCATGCATTCGCACTAAAATTAAAAACCAAAGTTGCAGAAAGGGGTGGTAACGCTCGTCTTGCTGCCTCTACTGTGGTGGGTCGCATAGTTGTTTCAGCGGTGGCCGTGACCCAAGGTCTTCAAACAGCGTCGGCTGAGCTTCCTTCTACTTCGTACGCAGCGGTGACGGTGGCAGGTGAGCCAAAACTTACCTGTTACTACTGCCAGCATGGAGGACACACTGTGCTTAAGTGTTATAAATGTAAGAAGGATAACCGACAAGCTGCTGCCACAGCGAGACACCTGAATCCCCAATAAAAGCCAGTACGTACTTGCTAGAGAGCTGTCTGCATCGTGCCGGACTGTCAGCGCTACTCAAAGCAAGACTAACAAAAGTAGTACTGCTTATTGCTCGTTCCATGAGTGTTATGGACACTCAACTGATGATTGCTACAGTGTGGCAAATTTAAAGGCTAAATGGAAGCAAAGTCGAGAGTCTGGGTGAACTCAGTCGGGGGAAGCCTCAAGAACCAAACCAGGATAGATAAAGGCCACAGAACTAACCAGGTTGCACACGCGACCGATGACAGTGATATTCACGCATCTTTAGCGGCCGCTTGCAGTCAGTCTACCATCATGGCACTAGAAACAAAACTAGGGCCAGTGCGAGCATCATTTGCTGTGGATACAGGCGCCTCCGTTAATGTGCTGTCCGAAAAGGCTTACCAAGCTCTGAAGCGTGCGTCCCGTGGCAGTCAATATCTTATGCCAAATGACCTTAACCTAAAGGGAGTTACCAATGACCCCCTTGATATTTTGGGTATTGTTCGTCTCCCTGCAAACTTGGGAAAGGTACTTCAACTATGCATTTGGACTTTTACGTGGCATCAAACTTCGGGTTGCCCTATGATGGCCTTCTGGGTTTGACGTCTACGAGATTCAACCGGATGGTAATAATTCCTGACAGTAATGTCATCAAGTATCAAAGGAAGAGTTTTCCAGCAATGGGGACGCCCAGAAGTCTGGCTTCCTTATCCCGATGGGAGAGAAAAGGACAAAAAGTACCAGAAGGTGAGGATGTTTCTGCCCAGTCCGTTTCTGTTGCTAGAAAAATTACCACAGAACAAAATGAGAGAATGCTTACCGACACTGGAACTAAGCTGTGAGTTAAGACTGCAGAAAACCAGCCTGTGCTCTTGTGCGCAGCAGGAAAACAATAAATCAAGGGAATTGGACAGTCGTTCAAGCTACGGTAATTGGAAGTCATGACATTCCTGACTGTACAGCTATGCACATCCCTGTGTCCGTCCCAAATGCACGAGTAGGTTGTGATATCTGTACAGAAGTGCCTAGCAAGGTGAAAAGACTAGCAGTGGAACCAACACTTGGTACCGTGCGATATGGGCATAAAACATCTGCTCGTGGTAAATACCACGGGTGGACTAATTAAACTCAGACAAGGAGTTTTCTTGAGTGAAGTGTTAGCGTATGATGGACAGGTGGCGCCTGAACCGATGGACTTGCCTGAACCCAGTGTTGCCTCTATGTGTGTCAGTCAGTAAAGATTTAATGGTACAGACGCAAACGCTGGAAAACCTTGTCACGGTAGCGGATTACCCCGAGTTAAAGAACTCACTAATTCAACTGCTGAAGCAGTATCGTGATGTTTTTGCCTTACCCGGAGAACTGTTAGGTGCAACTGACAGAGCAGAGCACCACATAAAACTAAAATCAGGAACTATTCCAATATATATACCAGCCTACAGACTGCCACACAATCAAAGGCAAGTGGTTGAGATAAAATCAAAGAATTGTTGGAACAAGGTGTTATAGAAAACCCAGTCACCCTGGAATTCACCTTTGTTCCTAGTTCCAAAGAAAAATGGACAATGTAGGCCTATTATTGATTTCTGGCGTGTAAATGAAGTGACAGAGGATGAAAGATTGTCTCTACCTGTTCTAAAAGATTTATTAATGTCATTAGGACAGGGAAACAAATTTTTCAGTAGCTTGGGTCTTGTTAGTGGCTACTGGCAGGTAGGTACCTATGGCACCTAAATCACAAGCAATATAGGATTTTTAATGTAAAATTATTAAGTACACGAGACTTACCTCTGGGGAGTTGGTGTGCTTGTAATTTTACGAAGCAAATCACCTCTGCTTGAGGGAAGCATTAACATGAGATCAGCTGTTCCGTTCCACACCATCAGACTTCGTAGCAACGAACACCCACATGAAGTACACCCTAAGTTTCCATACATCAAATCACAAATAAAACTTTCCTCATAATGAAAAAGAAAAACAAGGGTGGGAAAAGAGGCGGTCATGTTAATGCTTCCCTCCAGCAGAGATGATTTGCTTCGTAAAATTACAAGCACACTTCAACTCCCCAGAGGTAGGTCTCGTGTACTTTATAATTTTACTTCGTCAAATCACTCTCTGCTGAGGTAAGCATTGCCATGAGGCTTTGAAGCCATGTGGGTGTCGTTCCTGGTAAATTGTAACCGAGTAACCAAACCAGAATGTACGGTGACAAAAAATAAACTGTGCAAACCAGTAACCTTCATTATACAAAACGTTATATTAAACCCGAAAACAAATGTATCACCCAGACATTGGTCCCCAACATACCAACCACCCAATCAATACTTTAACAAATCCATCCTAAATTCTCCGGAGTCCAAAATACATCCTGTCTGCCTCCATCAGCAAAAAAATAACACATTCCACAGTGTTCATAGAAAAATTTGCAAAAAAACTTATTATTATTGTAGTACAGCATCCTGAAATGGGTCTGTCGTGCCCACATGCCTATCATAAAATTTAGCAAAAGTACTTGTCCTTGTCCACCCTGCTTTCGCCATAATACAATTAATGGGCACTGCCATAGCCTTGGCCTTGGATGCTGCAGCCGCTCGAACACTGCCGGCCGTAAATCTAGTAGTATCTACCCCTGACCTATCCAACATCTTCCTTCTCTAGTAACTGCTTTGTGTGGTTTCATGAAGCTGAGAAATAAACTATAAGATTCCTGCCCCATGCCTTGTCTAAGTTTCTGTGTTCTGGCAAGATACTGCCATAAAGTTCCATACACACACAAGGTTGCATCCCTGGGATAAGCTTGAAATTTTATCACACGCACATTAAACTGCGGCCTGCATTGCCTGATGTTTCCACATAAGGGAACCATAATGAAATCCTGCTCGATGCATAAACTCTTAATTGTCAATAAGTGGAAAGTCTGTACTCTCGCAGCCTGTGTCAGTGCCATCAACATAACTAATTTTGGAGTCAAGTCCTTAAGAGACAACGTGTGCAATGGGTGCATGGATTGCAACTGCCTTAGAACAGGCTGGACGTCCCAAGTCGCAGCATACCTAGGTAGGGGTGGTCTCAGGTTAAATATTCCCTTCATAAATCTGATGACCAAGGACTGGTTACCAGCCCTGCAACCATCCACTACGATGCCTAAAGAAGAGATAGCACTTCTCGCCGTGTTGACCGATTCATACCTCACATTTCTGTTAAAAGTATCAGACAAGAAGTTTATTATGTCGCTGACATTGGGATTAATGGAATTAATGTTCCACCTACTACAGAATTGCGACCATCTGAAATGCGGTCGGTACTGCTTCTCTGTACCTGCTGTCCATGAGGCTATGATGATATCCGCACCCTCTGCAGATACTCCTCGTGCTCGGACTTGCTCCCTGACAGCAAGCATCCCATTAGTCTGGTGTGATGCATGACCGGATGCTCCGCATTGGAGGACGGTTGTGTGAGAACACCTCTCCTCATTGCAATGAGGCGAGGGTGGTCGACCAACATGCCGAGCAAAGTCCCCATCCTTGGCTGTGACATCCACATGAGAACAATCATCCACCCCCTCGCCCATTCTGTCAGCAGCTTCTGTAGGCACCTAGCAATCAAAGAAAATGGGGGAAACATGTAGGACAGGTCAAAGTCAGCCCAGTTTAGCGAGAAGGCATCGAAGTATCCTGCTTCTGGGTCCAAGTGCCAGGAACAAAAAGAGGCAATTTGCTTATTCAATCTTGAGGCAAACAAATCTATAACTGGTGTGCCAAACACCCCACAAAAAAGTTGAAAAACATTTTCATTAAGCTTCCACTCATGCCTATCATTAATTGTGCATGACTGCATGTCGGCAATTGTGTTGTGATCCAGGCACTATGAGCAATACACCAATCCCAGATCTCAGTAGCGAGAGCATTACAAACTGGAGACTTTGTGCCTCCCATCTCATTCACATAATTGATAGCAGTGGTGTTGTCACAAAAAACTTTAATATGTTTACCAATTAGGTCCCGGCTGAACGTCTGAAGACTTAGGAAAATAGCTTTAAGTTCAAGAGCGTTGATATGCAACAATCTCTCTTCCCAGGACCATCCACCACCAGTACACCGTTGGTTAAGGTGACACCCCCAACCTATAGTAGAAGCATCAGAATACAAGTTGATATCAGTGCCTGGTCTAAAAAATTTTCTGTCCTGCATGGTAATGTTATCAATCCACCAGCATAGGTCTGATTTCATCACTTCCGTAATGGACATCAACCGATCAAAATTTCCCCTTTTAACCTGCAATGCTGCAATTTTCTCCATTTCCAACTGCCGATAATGCAGCTTGCCCATCTCCACTGCCAGAATAGCAGCAACCAGGAGGCCAGTAAGTCTAGCCACCTCCTGAATCTTATCTCTACTTTTCCCAAGCAGTCTCGTACAAGCGTCAGTAATTTTCTCCACCCTGCGGGCTGGAAGCGAAACCGTCATAGAGATGGTGTCAATAATATTGCCTAAATACTCAATATTCCTAGTGGGTGTCAATACAAACTTCTCATAATTAATACAAAACCCCAGCTTCTGTAACAGATCAATTGTGTCCCCAATACAGGCAAGGCAACCTGACTGAGAACTATTACAAATTAAAGTGTCATCAATGAAGCTTGTAATAGAGTAACCACTTTTCCTCAAATAAGCAAATACTGGTTTCATCAATTTTGTGAAAAGCCTTGGGCCTTCAGCAACACCACTGGGGAAACAAGTAAATTTATAAATAGTATCCTTCCATTTGAAACCTAATAAATCCTTTTGTTCAGGTGCAATCCTAACTGAACAGTATGCCTGGCGGAGATCAACTGAAGCTATATAATCCCCTGCATTGACGAGCCTGATGGCTTGTTCAAAGTTCTCCATTTTGAAATGTTTATAAGGGATGTGGCTGTTTAGTCGTTTTAAATTGCGTACCATTCTGTATCCACCATTCTTTTTAGGTCTAAGAAAAATAGGTGAAATAATCTGTGTCTCCTTTCTATCAGTAATCTCAATCACCTGGAGCTCCAAAAGATTATTGATTTCCTCATCAATATGTTGTTCCTCCAAATTGAGGCAGTATGTAAGCTCCCCACTGAATAAATGCCCAATATCAGCAACATTTATGTCCAAATGGCAATGTTGCACCATGTGCAAAATTAATGGGTCTTTGGTAATTTGTCGCCATACATTAGTAAATTTATGAAGCCTACCTGCCTTAAATTTGTTACTAACCTCAGCTAACGCTGGGGTCTGAAGTGACCCCGGCCCCTGGCGTTTTTTGACTCCTGGTCTGGACGAGGCTGTTGCTGCCACTGGCCACTCCTGACACCCCTGACCAGTCCGTAGGGCTGGAACCTAGGTGAGTAGGTCCTGTGAGTCGTCCTCCCCCAGAAGCCTCTGGACCTGCCACTTGTGAACCTCCACGGAACAGGGATGGTTTTCTTGGCTGCTAGTTTATGCCTCAGCTTTTCAGATTCCTCAATCTGCCTGGTAGACTGAGACACATTATCGCCAAACAGTCAGCGGGACATCGGCAACTTATCTGAACACAAATGAGAATATTTTTGGTTAATTTCCCTCTTCATCACAAACCGTCTCGCCAAATTATTCTTATGATTGGCGTGGCCAAGAAGTGCCAAGGCACCGTTAATATTATTCACCTCCCGCTCCACGACAGGGTGAGCGGACTCCTGTGCAATCTGATCCAAGGCCAGAAGAGACTTAGTAAGAATGGTACCTACATTAAGAATGTCCCCACATACATCCTTGAGGCGAGCATCTGCTTTTCTTGCATCTGTTTTCAGTGCTTCCAGGATCTGTGGGTTGCACTACACAGGAACCAGTGCAGGACAATTCTTAGGTCGTGTGGTAAGCACATTCTCAGAGATGGCCTTGTAGTCCTCGTCCTGCAAGCCATTGTCAAACAAGAAGTTGACCATCCCCGCAACCTGGTCATCAATGTCCACAGAAACCGTGTCAGGGGGCCCCAAGTCTTTTGCATTCTGGAGCAGAACACTGCCCCTTGGGGTTGTTTCTGTGATCTCACCTTCCTCACTACTCTCAGCAACAAATCCAGAAAAGTTAGCAGGGGACGGTTGTCTTGTAGAAGCAGTAGCCTGAAAGTTCACCTCCTCTTCGGACTTAGGCGGGTTGGCACTGAGCTTGGCAATCTCACCTCTTAAGACTGCCAACTCATCCAACACAAAGCGCAAAGAAGGCCCAGACGCAGTACCATGCCCAGTGGGGGACTGGGCATGCAAGTGGGTCGGCGACCTCCGCCTGCGGCCAGAGCACCTGCTTCTCTGCCCAACAGGCGAGGCACTGGAGCTGCTGCTCCTTTCCCGGGAATGACGCCTCTTCACTCCTTCCCTGGACAACCTGCTGACACTCCTCCCCGCCAAAGCACTGCAGGAAGCCACAGTTGGAAGTGCGTTGCTATCCCCGGAGTAAGACATGACTCCCGCACCTGCATGTGGGGAGCGTGCAGCACCGTAAACAAACACTGCCTCAATATATAATCATCGATAAATGACACAATAGAAGGCACAACCCCACCATAGCGTTATGAAAGGCCCCATTCCAATCTATAGCCCATGGCAGGCCCAACCCATGCCACATATCATACCTGCGTAACGGGAAAACTTTGGCTAACTGGCAGGCCCAAACCATACCAGAGCACAATGGTAGGCCCATCCCATACCATATAGCCGTATGGCAGGCCCAACCCATGCCATATATACAAAGATTACCATGAGGCAATGTACCTGTTGTGACATGGAAATCAAAAAGAAATGAAATAGGTAAGAAAGAAGATAGCAAGAATGAAGAGATGTAGATGGAAGTAAGAAGGAGAATAATAAATGAAGAAACATGAGAGACACGAAAGCAGGTACCAAGATTATAAGACGCTATCACTAATCTGATAGATAAGAAGTCCCGTGACCACCTAGGAGAACAACAAGAGGCGGTGAATCATGACAAGACAAACACAGCCGGCGACGAGCAGTAGATTACAAGAAGAAGCTTCTGGAACCTTCTCCCCATATCTGGTGATAATCAGAGGTCGCCAGAAGTAAATGATATGGACGAGAGGTCAAGTAACGCGTGTATATTAGGTGAGAGAGAGAGAGAGAGAGAGAGAGAGAGAGAGAGAGAGAGAGAGAGAGAGAGAGAGAAAGCCGAGAACGCCGAGAAGGCGAGAGACGACAGCGAGAGAGAGCTGTCAGACCAGAGGGTCAAAATGGGCGCTCCGCTTATCTCAAGACCAGTAAGTGTAGCCAAACAGTTGTAATGCAGTCACAGAAAATGTTGGTGTCATATTTTGATAAAGGAAAAAAAAAAGTTATGTGTAGGTTGTGTAGGGTTTTGTTTTTATTGGAAGGGAAATTGTAGGGTGTGTTAGGATGTATCTTATCTTTGAATTTAAATTGCGTGATTTGAGTTGGATAACGGGAATATTGTGAAGAAATCTGGAACATTAGAAGAAGTTTAAGTGAAGAGAGAAATGTTATCATCAATGAAGTTATTGTGTGTGTAATAAATTTGAGTTCAAGATAAAATGTGACAGAATTTGAGGCATTTGAAGGTGGACCTTGCGTGAAGAGAGTGATTAAAATTTTGTGGTTTTTGTGGTTTTCTTTGTTGTCGTAAGGGTCATAAAGTGTAAATGTTTGTAATAATATAATTAAGTTAAGTTTATAAAAAAAAACTCAAGAGGCATTCCCTTGAACCCACAAAGCAGTCTTTAAGATTAGGGACGCAACAAGATCGTGCAACTTGCAGACACGATAACTGGTGGCAGCGGTGGGATACCTTTGCAACTGATAATGTTGCAAAGATAAATATTGCATAACTTGATAAAATAGATGTTTCTGGATTCATTCACAGAGATTAAAATCGTGAAAATTATTGTGTGGCATATGTTATATGAGTGTACTGAATTGTTGCAATGGATGTTGTAATTTCGTATTTTTGAGTCATCTGCAAATTTTGATGGTATACTGAAATGGTCGTGAGAAATCTTGGTCACAACAGAATATTGTTCAAGGTCATTTGAGTTACTCGTTCTGCGGCTGTGTTGCTCGCAGGTTGTTGTCATAAGGGATAGTATTGCCATAAAATTCAGTTACATTACTTGATTGCGTAACCATCTTGCTCTGAATAAAAAAGCGTCTTGAAATGTGTTTGATGATTATATTGCTATTGTGATAAGAGAATTATGGCTTCTCTCCTTGTTTCACCAGCGGCATACAAGCAAGGGGAAGTAGAAACACAGGAAACATACATATGAAACATAGGTGTAGTAGCAACTCGTAGATGTTTCATCATAATTGGTAAAAGATAAGAATGTTGTCATCTTGTAGACGGTAGGATAAATTAGATTGAATCAGAGAAAAGAACACAGGTGCCAGAAAGTTAGGTAGTAGAAAATTGTAAGGAGAGGTTTTCATGAAGCAGAAATGTTGGTAAACATGAATATCATATTTATAGAGAGAAAAAGGAATAATATATATGAAGTAGTTGTGATAATAAAGCGAGCAAATGGAAAGAATGTTGAAATTTTGGGAGGGTGAAACAAGCGTGAGTCACCCCGAGTAAAGATCATACAACAGCTGAGGAAACTATTTTGATGGAGAAAGAAATTTATGTCATTTAAAATTTAACGTGTTGGTATGCACAGAGGCAATAGTGACAATGTTCGTGATTAAATTGAAGGAAGAAATATGGGAACTATATGGGTTAATGAGTGTCGTGCGGAAACCTGGGAGAGATGCGGAAGCGTAGGAGTGATGCTAGGCCGTGATAAGCCATAGATAAAACTCAGTTGATAAGATGACCAGAGGTAGAAGGAAATCCTGGAGGTAAAAACAGAAGAAAATTTTCATTCATGCACCAAGAAAATGATCAGCCATGTATTATAAAACATAGGGATATAAAGGGGAAAGTTAAGATATGGATGTCACTGTAAAGTACAGGGAAGGCGAGAGTCACTGTTGGAACAGTGCCAGACCATGTGCCTGAAGGAATATTGGCTGGACCCTGATTCACGAGATTATCTCTGTGACTGATATGAGTTGATGGAAAGGTAGCTAAGTGACCACTATAGTCTCTATTGTGTTAATAAGTAATACATTAATATATATTGATATGGTGAAAGTATGTTGAAATGAAGTATGAAAAGGATATCCGTAAAAAAATTGTGTGGAAATTTTATGGTGGAAATGAAATGCATACTAGAAGAAAATGAGGTAAAAAGCAGTTGCAGTTGAGTGAAATCATATTATGAAAGGAAGGGAAATTATTGTGCGGTAGAAGAAAAATGGGTAACGTATAACTGAGACGTATAGAAACAACTTGAGATGGTTAAAAGAAATATAATGAGGATAAAGAAGGTAAAATATTGGAAAGGTGAGAAAGGATATCAAAATAGAGTAACCATGAAATAAGAGATGTGAAAAGTGTAAAACATACAGGTTTCTGAAGTCATTAGCTTAATGGAAAGGTAGCTAAGTGACCACTATAGTCTCTATTGTGTTAATAAGTAATACAGAATATTGCAGAGTGATTGAGTATGTAAATGAAGAACTTAACCAAATGGAATAACAAAATGAGTATAGAAAGGTAGATAAATGTTGAGCATGCTCAACATTAAGCTAATGACTTCAGAAACCTGTATGTTTTACACTTTTCACATCTCTTATTTCATGGTTACTCTATTTTGATATCGTTTCTCACCTTTCCAATATTTTACCTTCTTTATCCTCATTATATTTCTTTTAACCATCTCAAGTTGTTTCTATACGTCTCAGTTATACGTTACCCATTTTTCTTCTACCGCACAATAATTTCCCTTCCTTTCATAATATGATTTCACTCAACTGCAACTGCTTTTTACCTCATTTTCTTCTAGTATGCATTTCATTTCCACCATAAAATTTCCACACAATTTTTTTACGGATATCCTTTTCATACTTCATTTCAACATACTTTCACCATATCAATATATATTTCTGTATTACTTATTAACACAATAGAGACTATAGTGGTCACTTAGCTACCTTTCCATCAACTCATATCAGTCACAGAGATAATCTCGTGAATCAGGGTCCAGCCAATATTCCTTCAGGCACATGGTCTGGCACTGTTCCAACAGTGACTCTCGCCTTCCCTGTACTTTACAGTGACATCCATATCTTAACTTTCCCCTTTATATCCCTATGTTTCATAATACATGGCTGATCATTTTCTTGGTGCATGAATGAAAATTTTCTTCTGTTCACCTCCAGGATTTCCTTCTACCTCTGGTCATCCTATCAACTGAATTTATCTATGGCTTATCAAGGCCTAACATCACTCCTACGCTTCCGCGTCTCTCCCAGGTTTCCACACGACACTCATTAACCCATATAATTCCCATACTTCTTCCTTCAATTTAATCACGAACATTGTCACTATCGTCTCTGCATACCAGCACGTTAAATTTCAAATAACAAATTTCTTTCTCCATCAAAATAGTTACCTCAGCTGTTGCCTGATCTTTACTAAGGGTGACTCAAGCTTGTTTCACCTTCCCAAAATTTCAACATTCTTTCCATTTGCTCGCTTTATATCACAACTACTTCATATATATTATTCCTTTTTCTCTCTATAAATATGGTATTCATATTTACCAACATTTCTGCTTCATGAAAACCTCTCCTTACAATTTTCTACTACCTAACTTTCTGGCACCTGTGTTCTTTACTCTGATTCAATCTAATTTATCCTGCCGTCTACAAGCTGACAACATTCTTATCTTTTACCAGTTATGATGAAACATCTAAGAGTTACTACTTCACCTATGTTTCATATGTATGTTTCCCTGTGTTTCTACTTCCCCTTGCTTGTATGCCGCTGGTGAAACGAGGAAAGAAGCCATAATTCTCTTACCACAATAGCAATATAATCATCAAACACATTTCAAGACGCTTTTTTATTCAGAGCAAGATGGTTACGCAATCAAGTAATGTAACTGAATTTTATGGCAATACTATCCCTTATGACAACAACCTGCGAGCAACACAGACGCAGAACGAGTAACTTAAATGACCTTGAACAATATTCTGCTGTGACAAAGATTTCTCACGACCATTTCAGTATACCATCAAAATTTGCAGATGACTCAAAAATACGAAATTACAACATCCATTGCAACAATTCAGTACACTCATATAACATATGCCACACAATAATTTTCACGATTTTAATCTCTGTGAATGAATCCAGAAACATCTATCTTATCAAGTTATGCAATATTTATCATTGCAACATTATCAGTTGCAAAGGTATCCCACCGCTGCCACCAACACCTTGTTCCAACAATTCTTTGATTTTATCTCAACCACTTGCCTTTGATTGTGTGGCAGTCTGTAGGCTGGTATATATATTGGAATAGTTCCTGATTTTAGTTTTATGTGGTGCTCTGCTCTGTCAGTTGCACCTAACAGTTCTCCGGGTAAGGCAAAAACATCACGATACTGCTTCAGCAGTTGAATTAGTGAGTTCTTTAACTCGGGGTAATCCGCTACCGTGACAAGGTTTTCCAGCGTTTGCGTCTGTACCATTAAATCTTTACCGACTGACGCACATAGAGGCAACACTGGGTTCAGGCAAGTCCATCGGTTCAGGCGCCACCTGTCCATCATACGCTAACACTTCACTCAAGAAAACTCCTTGTCTGAGTTTAATTAGTCCACCCGTGGTATTTACCACGAGAGCAGATGTTTTATGCCCATATCGCACGGTACCAAGTGTTGGTTCCACTGCTAGTCTTTTCACCTTGCTAGGCACTTCTGTACAGATATCACAACCTACTCGTGCATTTGGGACGGACACAGGGATGTGCATAGCTGTACAGTCAGGAATGTCATGACTTCCAATTACCGTAGCTTGAACGACTGTCCAATTCCCTTGATTTATTGTTTTTCCTGCTGCGCACAAGAGCACAGGCTGGTTTTCTGCAGTCTTAACTCACAGCTTAGTTCCAGTGTCGGTAAGCATTCTCTCATTTTGTTCTGTGGTAATTTTTCTAGCAACAGAAACGGACTGGGCAGAAACATCCTCACCTTCTGGTACTTTTTGTCCTTTTCTCTCCCATCGGGATAAGGAAGCCAGACTTCTGGGCGTCCCCATTGCTGGAAAACTCTTCCTTTGATACTTGATGACATTACTGTCAGGAATTATTACCATCCGGTTGAATCTCGTAGACGTCAAACCCAGAAGGCCATCATAGGGCAACCCGAAGTTTGATGCCACGTAAAAGTCCAAATGCATAGTTGAAGTACCTTTCCCAAGTTTGCAGGGAGACGAACAATACCCAAAATATCAAGGGGGTCATTGGTAACTCCCTTTAGGTTAAGGTCATTTGGCATAAGATATTGACTGCCACGGGACGCACGCTTCAGAGCTTGGTAAGCCTTTTCGGACTTTAAATACACGACAATGATTGTTAATAAGTTGAGCACAGCAATCTCTAATTTCAAGATAACATGAACCCATTTTGTTTTGTTTTATCTCTATCTTGCTTTATCAAATACCACACTATAACAGTTAAACACGAATTAATTCTGAGTGTGTTGCGTGCAATGTTCCTTTTCTTCAACAAATCAACATTTTTTTCTCTGATAATTATACTTTAACAGTACTACTACTGGACGAAAATATCTATACCGTGATGTTTTTAGCTTTTAACACGAGCTCATATAAACTTACAAAGGCACAAAATTTTCCACTCAATATCCAGATGAATTTAGGTGTCATAGTCACTGTATCAGGGAACTAATCGCCTAAAGGTAAGCCAACAATGTATAAACATTTTTCTCATGACATGATAAAGTCAGAACGATGGAGGACACCTCAGATGTTCTTTTCGATATGTAACCAGATGTGGAAGAGTTTTTGAGCGTATACATACACAAGAATTATAATTATGAAAAAGTGGGCCCACAAACACAAGTAAAGAATAAAAAGTAAATAAAATTATAATAACAGTAATAAAGAAGAATAGGAAGATAAATAGAAATATTCAGTCGCAAAGGAGAAAACATATTGTAGCTACAAGTAAATAAATAAAATAATAATAACAATAATAATAATAATAATAATAATAATAATAATAATAATAATAATAATAATAGTAATAATTAAAATAAAACGGAATAAAAGAAATATTAAAGCCACAAGGAAAACGGAAATGTTCATAAAAGGAAAAAGAAGAAAAATATTGAAGTCACAAGGGAAAAGAAAATTTACTGCACGTATAAATAAAAGGGAAATTTATTGTATGTCACAGGAAGATGATTACGAATAAATGTTGAGTTACCCTGCGATATGTGTTGGATAATGATATCTTTATTAAGCTGGAAAAGATGTTAAGAAATGTCATGAGAAAAATGTTTATACAAAGGATGAGAATACAGAGCGTCACTACTTGGTGGAGCAGGGTCTGAATGTAATGACAAAGAATAACGAATAAAGATGTAAAATTTTGAGGTATCAGGAGGTGAAAGTCAAATAGGTGAGATGAGAATATAGTGATTCATAAGGCAGGAAGGGCAAAATATTAGAAACGTATCAGTAAGTTGCGACAAGAGAAAACTGAAGAGGTTAGAGTGTGTATAGCAGTTTAGCTACGGTCGTTTAGGACATTGAAGATTTTTTTTTTTTATGATATTGTATTAAGAGGAGGAATTAAGGTAGTAAATTTGATAAGTGTGAAGTCAGTGAAAGTGTTTGATAGATATTGTAGTGCCTGGTAGTTAAGGAGAGACACACATAAATCAGTCAGCGACGTATAAGGGAGATAAGGTATGTTAGCCCAAGGGACAGGAAACAATGCTTCCAGATTAAATACATATATTTAGAGGAACAGATAAATGAGATAAAAAAAAAAGCTTATAAGGTGAAACAAGAAAGAATAATTGCTTATTAACATTAGAAAAGATCATTCATTGAAATATCTGATGATGAGCAAGATGAGAAAAGAAACATATTTCAAGGTATTATATAGTGAACAAGATGTGATAATGAGTCATGAACAAAATTTTAGCTGTAAATGACGGTTGAAGGTTATGGTGTTCCCTTATCAGATTGTTGGCTTACCTTTAGGCGATTAGTTCCCTGATACAGTGACTATGACACCTAAATTCATCTGGATATTGAGTGGAAAATTTTGTGCCTTTGTAAGTTTATATGAGCTCGTGTTAAAAGCTAAAAACATCACGGTATAGATATTTTCGTCCAGTAGTAGTACTGTTAAAGTATAATTATCAGAGAAAAAAATGTTGATTTGTTGAAGAAAAGGAACATTGCACGCAACACACTCAGAATTAATTCGTGTTTAACTGTTATAGTGTGGTATTTGATAAAGCAAGATAGAGATAAAACAAAACAAAATGGGTTCATGTTATCTTGAAATTAGAGATTGCTGTGCTCAACTTATTAACAATCATTGTCGTGTATTTAAAGATCAGAATTTGCTCCTTAAGATGATTCAGAAAGAAAATGAGATGAAAAAGTTGTGTCAAAATATAATAAGAAGTCATTTTTTACACGAGAAAGGTTGATGTTGGTCAATAAATTCATTGCAGTAGTTCAGGGTTATGTTATGATGTGATGAAAACAATGATGGCGGTGTACATGTTTCTAAAAGTGTATTGTTGTTCCCTTTTATATCTTACTTGAGAGCAGATTGATATGTTTATTTTCCCAAAAAAGTAAAGATAGATGAGTTGACTCAAGGCTGATAAGTACGAGTGACTGCATTACTAACTTGGCTACTACTTACTACTTTTAGAGAAATTCCAGCCGACACCTTTTATGATGTGGGCAGGATGATTTCCCTTCATTCTTTCCTTATAGTTATAAGTGTTCTGATTGCATATATGAATATTGAGAATAATTTGAAAAGAAACTGCTGGCTTATAATGCGAATATATGGAAAAATATGATTAATGGTCGATTCATCTTATTGGTCTAATTGAATGTTATATTTTGTTTCTACACAAAGGCTGTCTCTAAACTATGAACTTATGAATATTGCTAATACACGCCTTCTCAGCAGTTAAGGATGGGTACCTTGTCTCTATACAATGAAAGATAACCTACAGTTCCTGATAAAAACATCAGCCTCTTGGGAGCTGGATGATACGGCTGGCTGAGAAGTCAACCTGGTGTCATGAGCATGGACGGGGCCGTATCTAGGACTCCCCTGGTTCCAGCAGCTGGGAGAAGACCTTCCCACCCCACACCCACACCACATCGCCGGATGAGATAACGACCCGCAGCCAAGTTAACAGTCGTGCGAGGACGCACGATCTTGATGAGGGGGCATTGTTGTGACATGGAAATCGAGAAGAAATGAAATAGGTAAGAAAGAAGATAGCAAGAATGAAGAGATGTAGATGGAAGTAAGAAGGAGAATAATAAATGAAGAAACACGAGAGACACGAAAGCAGGTACCAAGATTATAAGACGCTATCACTAATCTGATAGATAAGAAGTCCCGTGACCACCTATAGTCCGACTCAAATATGAAGGCCGCTGAAGGGGGGGGGGAGACCTATGGGGGATTCCCCGGCTGCGGCGTCGCCAAATGTCGCAGCCCCAGTTATAGGATCAACACTGAAGTGTGGAGAAACGCCCATCTCTCCCGCACTCTCTCTCTCTCTGGGTTGTTACTATTTCCTCCTGTTTCTTATTACTATATAGTTCTCTCATGCACGCGTGTGTGTGTGTGTGTGTGTGTGTGTGTGTGTGTGTGTGTGTGTATAATCCTGCTTGCGCGAGTCTTTCAACAGTTTACGTATTGGTTCTCCTGTGACGCGGCACACACACACACACACACACACACACACACACACACACACACACACACACACACACACACACACACTCACTCACTCACTCACTCTCTCTAAAATAGACAAGTAGACATGCATCTTTTTTGTTGTTTAACTCTTTTTCCACACCACCCATGAGGTAAGAGTCAAGGTGCGTTTTTTTTTTTTTTTTTTACCCTGTAGGCATAATCCTCTCTCAGCTATTTAATCAGACAGTTCTTCGTCAGAAGTGTCCTCCACATTGATAATAAAAGAATCCTCTAAGCAGAACTTGTTGACGCTTTAAATAATTATTTTTTCTCGACTATGAAGGCTGCGATGGCGAGTAGCGCGGACGAGATATTCACCTTCCATCCTGAGCGACAGGGAGGGGAGGAGTGACTTGATTTGACCTGGGGATTATCAACGGTCAGGGAGGTTGACCTCACCCATGTTCAACCTTGAAAAGTAGCAACGCTGGAGAGCAGTGGTGCTACATTTTGTGGTATCTATACAAAATCATTGTCTTCATTACACTAAAACAATATTCATAGCTTTCTATACTTCCTTAGTAGAAATTTAGAGGAATACACTTTTATGACGGTTCATTAAGATGTAAGTTAATAATGAGATCGAAACGTGCTACGATAGGCGCGTAGCTGCGGTGGCGAGAGGACGTGTTGTGTGCGCTCTCCGTTTTTGGCTGTTGTTTTTAGTTAGCGAGTGGTGTTTGTGCTTCGTGTCTGTGTGTGGTTCTTTTGAGTGTTAGTGAAGTGAAAGTGTGTACTGTAAGTGTTAGATTAGACTGAAATAGTGGTTAGAATCAGTGTTTGTGAGTTAAAAGTATTTTGGTAGAGCAAGGAGACTAAAGGCGTTTTCAGTAGCGTCACCGCAAGGCCAAACATGTTTGAGATCACGCTGAACAGGACAGTGCTGAGGACACCGTCGGTGGTGCCAGACGACCTTGTCACTGTGATCTCAATCCCTGGAAGAAGTTATCGTACACATCAGTCCCCTGCTCCAGCACTGTGGTCAAGACGTAAACACAGCAGCATAGTGGAAGAGTTTGGAGATTTATTCCTTGATGGGGAGTATTATAGGTCACCAGTGTTTCATCATTTGTATATGCCGAGCCCCGAGCAGCGCAATACTCATCAAAAACAAGAGGTCTTCAGTTGTTTTTAGATTTGTTCTCATTCTGCTTCCAAGGCATGAGAACCGGCGCTTTAGAATACCAAAAGCCCTTTCTATGGTGTTCCTAGTTTTAATGTGACTTGCATTGTAATGTTGTTCTTTAGGGCCATTAGGGGACAACAGTGGGGTCAACAGGTACCTTCTATTTGCATAGCCACTGTCACCCAAGAGATGACCTGGGAATCATGTAATTCATCACGAATTACACTATTTTCAAAGATCCTAGCATCATGAACACTGCCTGCCCACCTAGCAACAATATTATAAAATTTTAGGTCAGGTCCACAAATGGCCTGAATGTTTAATGAAAAATATCCTTTCCTACACCTGAATATCTCTGAGTCATTAGATGTAGGTTTTACAATGGATACATGGGTACAGTCTATGCAACCTATGACACCAGGCATACCAGCAATTGCATAAAAATCTTCCTTCACTTTTGGCAGATCAGTCGCCTTAGGGATTTTTATGTACTGGCGTACAAGGCCTGCTATTGCCAGGGCAACTCTGGCCAGGCATTGACTGACTACTGTTTGTGAGACATCATAGCAGTCAGCAACAACTACCTGGTGACTTCCGTTACCCATAGCTGCCAGAGCCAGCAGGACTTGGTAGTATGGTGGCACACGACAACCTGGAATAAGAAAACATAAATATACATAAATTTTACTTTAGGGAGTAATAGAAGAGATGGCAGTGGTGTTATCAGGATGAAATAAAGGAGAGAAAGATGTCAAGAGAGTATTTGTGAATGCAATCTTGTGTGCTTTTTGTTGAAAATATTTATGATGTTAATATAGTTAGGTAAACTTTAGCTGCTGATGATGATGTACCATATTACTGAAGTCTGTACTGCTGTTAACAGATAGTATTTGTCTGAAATGGCTCACAATTTTATAAAATTATATACCTCTTTGGTCAGTAGAATCTGGAAGTTGGTCGCTGATCTTAACAATGATGTCATGTACCGACTCTTTCCGCAACCGAAATCTTTCAATGAATTCCGAGTCAGACATTGCAGTGAATGGGTTCATGCGGTCTGGTACTACTCGCCGCTCACGTCTCAGACCGAACCTTCCCATGGCCGCAATTGCTCTCTGACTTTCGTCTAATTGTTCCCACTGCTGCCAGGGGTTATACATTATGATAGCTCTGCAATATGAATAAAATTATTAATTAATGAAAATAAAATTAATGCCAATAAATCTACAACAAAGTTGCCTACTAGTGGTCCTTCTTCACACTTTTGTTGCTCATGGAAACAATAAGTAGCTAAATAATTACTTTTCATCCATCAAGTAGAAATTAATCTTAATCAAGCTAATTTAATCTACACAAACCAAACTAATTTAACATAACCTAACCAAACTTTCCTAACCCAAGTAATCTAAGATTCAGCACAAGTTTCCCTACAATCTTTATACTCATTTGTGTGTATTACACAAAATGTAACCTAACAAAATAAAAAAAAAATTTGCTTACCCCCCTCCTCACATGTATTTTTAAAACATCAGTGTCAGCATTATAATTAATTTGTGGTGGGTAATACATTTCTATTTATGAAGCCTAGAGTCCTATTTGCCTTATTTCTTGCTTCCAAACACTGCCTAGAGAATTTCATAGTTTTGTCTACCACTACACCTAAATCTCTTTCTTCTCTAACTGTCTCTAACCAACATCCTTCCATCTCATAGCTAGAATTTCTATTGTCCTATATGCATAACCTTACACTACTGTGAGTTAAAACTCCATCTGCCACTTATCTGCCAATGCTATCAACCTTTTATCCTGTACTTATCCTGAGCCCCCTGTACTGTATTAGGATCTTGAATCATCAGCAAACTTCAATATTTAACTGTGATTCCTATATCGAAATCATTGATATATACTAAAATAAAAGTACTTTCTTTCCATATATAACAGAGCTGTGGCAGCAACTGATAGACCATCACCTACTCATCTGTAGGATAGTGCAATCTAACTTTTACTTTTCTTTGACTTCAGGAGTGTTTTAACTTCATTTTTGAAGTAAAAAGTAAAACAAATAAATAAATAATTCAGCATAATGCAGCCGATTTGGCTGTGTTCATTATAGGTAAAACTGTCTCATATATACCTAGTTTTCAAACATTTTCAGAATTCTTCACAAATACAAAAGCTACAGGAGAGATAATATCTTAATTATATTGCTTACCTTTCCATAACTGAAGGTGAAAAAACGCTAGGAGATCCAAACACTCTGCTGACATGGGCTGGTATGCCTACAATCACAAGGGTACATCGTTGTCTCCAGAAACATTACAAATATATCCATATAAAGGAAATCTGAAATGCTATATCATTCATTATTTTTTCCCACGCTTATAAAAGCATTACCTTTTATAAAATATAAACAATAATTGTATTGCTTCCAAAAATATACGACGGGGACGGCGAAGATGTCCTCTCTCCCACCCCGTCGAGTCAACGCTTTTTCTATCCCTTCCCGCCTCCGCACCCGCAGTTTAGAACGACCCCGACAACACGGGGATGTTTAATACTACCCGAGACGGCCAAGGCAACGCGAAGGGGACGGGAAGGGGAAGGGGAAGATTAATACTATGGCTGTTACTAAGTGAGGTCAACTAATCCTTTTTCAAAGTCAACTTGACGGTTACAAGCCTAAGGCTTGTAGCTTCAGCAATCTTGCATAACATTGCCATAACATCAAGACTTGATATGGGGTATGAAGTAGCTGAAGGTGATAATTTGCCACATGCACATGTCAATGTTGACAATTTTGTCCCAGAAAGGTATGGTGACAATGAATCTCTGCTGGGTTGCCTTAAGCGAGAACAAATTATAAGGGACTACTTTTAAGACTTGTAAGTAATGTAAGGTGTTCCAAGCAAGGTGATAATGAAAAAAGTAATGTAAGACAACATAATTATTCATATACTTCAAATTATATTAGATCACTGCAAATTTGTCTCCATCTGTCATGGATAAGATTATAAAGAAATTATTATGACTTAATATTGTTCAATGCCTCAAAAACTCAATTCCACCATCTGTCAACTTGACACAACCTCCCAAGACAACTATCCCCTCTTCAATGACATTCAGCTGTCCCCCTCTTCTACACTAAACATCCTCGGTCTGTCCTTTACTCAAAATCTTAACTGGAAACTTCATATCTCATCTCTTAACAGCTTCTATGAAGTTAGGCATTCTAAAATGGCTCTGCCAGTTCTTCTCACCCCGCCAACTGCTAACTGTACAGGACCCTTATTATGGAGTAAGATACCATTCTGTTGGATAGGATGGAATCACTTTTTGCCTCATCAGCTCCTCTCTTCTAACTGACTGTCTTCAGCCTCTCTCAACGCCGGAATGTTGCATCTATTGCTATCTTCTATCGCTATTTCATGCTAACTGCTCTTTTGATCTTGCTAACTGCATACCTCCCCTCCTCCCGTGGCCACACCGCACAAGACTTTTCTCTTTCTCTCACCCCTATTCTGTCCACCTCCCTAATGCAAGAGTTAACCAGTATTCTCATTCCTTCATCCCTTTCACTGGTAAACTGTGGGACTCCCTACCTCCCTCTATATTTCTTTCATCCTACGACTTGAATTCCTTCAAGAGGAAGGTGTCAACTCTCTCTGTTTTGGACTAGCCATGACCTTGTGGGACACAGCAAATGAGTGGGCCTTTTTTTCATCTTGTTTTGTTTGCCCTTGACTGGTGCCTGAAGTACTTTTTTTTATTTTGATTAAATTATAAATATTTGAGTCTTGCTGTTTGTCATTATGATTATAGACAAATAGGAAATGGAGATAGAATTATAAGTGAGTACTTTTAATCTTTGCAGTCTTGTATATAATGAATGCTGTGTCAAGCAAAGGGGCAATGAAAAAATACTGTAAGTCAATACATATTTGATAAAAAATGTGATTTTGATATAGAATTTCTATGTGTATAATTTAACCAACTTAAACCCACTCTTCTTTTGACCCTTCTCTAAGTTCTTGTTTCAGCAGTAGAATTTTCAGTCTCTCCTTCTCTTCCTTCAACTTCCACAGCTTCATACATTCTTCATTTTTCTCCCTCTCTCCTTGTTGCTGCAGCTTCACCACCTTTAGCTGTTCTTCTAGCAACAGCTTTTGCTGTTCACTCACCTGGAGTGTTGCAGGGTTGGTTTCAGAGAATCTCCTCTTCCTCTTCTTTGATACCTGCCAAATTATAATAGATCAATGGAAACTGTCTTCATCTGATATGGGTGTGATTATAATTATGATTTAATTTATATTATGGTCTGCAGTATCTATTTTTTTTTTTTTTATTATATTATGATCACTTTAGTTTTGCTATTTGTGATTTTAATTACAGACAAATATTTGTCCATAATTAAAATCACAAATGAGATGTTTTGTGTCAGATTATCTTGCTTTGACTTACGGTGGCGAGATTTTTTTGCATCGATTCATGTGCTTTTGGGGCACACACTGATGCTGTTGTTCTCCCTGGAACACTTGAGGATGCCACCGGTTCATCGAGGACAATGGTAATGGCAGTGTTCTCAGAGACAGCTGGTGATGCAAAATCAGAATCTGCAATTTATTAACTGAATTACTAATCATGACATTCATTGCCTGAGAACAGCAACCAATAAATGAACAAAAATGCATTTATCAATTGTATAACACTTGTAAATTATGACAGGTATTCATCCCCAGGAAGTGGGGCAGAAATATTATTCTAGACCGGGTATACCCATTGATTGCTTGGTTGAGAGGCTATGGTGAAATAAGTTGGCCGTAAGTGTATCCTCCATTAGAGAGATAACATATTACTTTTTCGATGTAACGAGAGTCTTCAACATAATGCCACATACTGCCCAATATGATTACAGGTATAATCAATCCCAAAACTAAGTCATTACATTAAGTGCAAACTTGTGCCAAAAAAGAATTCCAACGAAATTCTGCAATAATGTGTATTATTTATTTTTAACTAGTTCATGCGTTCTTTCCTCAACTTAAGGCTACTGGCCTTACCCAACTGAGGTAATGCAATATATTTGCAATGTAATGGCTTACAAAAGACGAAGGATTTCATCACAAAGGCGTTTTCAGTAGTGTCACCGCAAGGCCAAACATGTTTGACTTCACGCTGAACAGGACAGTGCTGAGGACACCGTCGGTGGTGCCAGACGACCGTGTCACTGTGATCTCAATCCCTGGGAGAAGTTATCGTACACATCAGTCGCCTGAGCTAGCGCTGTGGTCAAGACGTAAACACAGCAGCATAGTGGAAGAGTTTGGAGATTTATTCCTTGATGGGGAGTATTATAGGTCACCAGTGTTTCATCATTTGTATATGCCGAGGACCGAGCAGCGCAATACTCATCAAAAACAACAGGTCTTCAGTCCTGGAAGTGGTTTGATCTACGCGGGCTTGTTTTGAAGGTGTTCCATTGTAGATGTATGGCTGCGGTTTTCTGACGCCTATATAATTGAATTACGTCAATAATTAGCAGATAATCTATTTTACCATCATTCATTACTTTATGATATAAGGATTTGCAAAAATATTATCATTTTTCACCTAATAATAGAAAAGTAACTCCATTATTGTATCGAAGTCACGACTAGAAGTATGGAATCGGACAACACCTACAACAAGGACGGATAGATGCGACATGTCACCAGCTACCACCAGCTCCTTAATTTATTTCACGCCGTATTTTTTATATCGGTTCTCTCCAGTATGCCGCACAATATGTAAACGTAAATCTACATCTACAGTACCCACTTCTATGGCCTAACATACGTCTAACTATTCAGTTTTATTCGAAATGTAACTCCTTCTTGATCTCATTCCATGAGGTTGATGGGGTTGCTCCACGCTGATTGGCTAAAAAGCGTTTGCCAAACGGGAGGAAACGCTTTAGAAAGGCGTTTGCTCGCGTTTGCGAAAACTTGCCTCCGTTTGACTCCGTTTGCCCTCAGCCGCGCCGCTACTGAAAACGCCTCAACTGAGGAGATGCATGATGAAATCCAGTGGACATGAAAAGTAATGGTTAAACATTACTACTTAGTAAACAGGATATATAGCACTGTCATTCCACTGTCTTTGAAATAGTTGTGATTAATTCATTTCATATAGCAGCATACATCAGACACTAAAGAAAAATAAAAACTCATAACTTACCAGAAGGGCCAGCCAGTGTCACAATCAAATGTACATCCAAGGTCATTAACCTCACTACTAATGATGCCAATGACCTTAGCTGTGTCATCTGGGAGGGTTGGAGGTGGACCTCCACCAGTTTTCCGCACTGCCCGTTTGAACTCTGTGTCATCCTGTTTTGCTCTGTAATAGATATGGAATATAAGTATTACATGGTGAAAACTCATTCACTAAATCACTAATGGCCTGAACACTACATGTAGGCTAGTGGAAATTGTGTTATTTTCGTGAGCCAGCTAAGCTAGCATTAAGTAATGGTGGGTTGCAAATTAAAGTACTTTGAAAATTTATCATATTTTGAAGGTAAACAATATTCCTATCAGAATTTGATTTAGTGTTAATTTAATCATGAGTTGGGTAGTTTGTCTTGATGTGCGGAAATCATTATTACTTTTCAGTAGCAGTGACGTGAACCTCATTTTTGTTGTATTTAGGGGAAGTAAGGTTTTTTTTTTTTTTTTTTTTATTATGGGTAAGGTTGGGTTAGATTAGGTTGCGGGTGAGAGTACCTAGGCAGGGCCGTTTCTCGTTTTGTGGGGGCCCTAGGCAAGATGCTATTTGGGGGGCCCTAGATTTCCAAGCTACCCTGGGGGCCCCCTTGTGGCTTGGGGGCCCAAGGCAATTGCCTAGTCCGCCTATAGCTAGAAACGGCCCTGTACCTAGGTAATATTAAAACTACATTACTACATATGTCATATGAATACTACTTACTTTGCTTTTAGACGTTCCCAAACTTTCATTAGTTGCTGAACAGTCTTCTTCCCCGATAAACCGGAGGCGTTGAATTTTTCCTCCACTCTGGCCCATGCTTGCTTCTTAAGCAAAACAATGCGGCCATCAGTGTTTTTGTTGTGCAGCACTGTCTCTTGGCTTATCAATTATACAAGGTAGTCCTTCACAACTACCCCAATAGGGCTGGTACGCTTGCTGGATTCCATTTCAGAGACACACTCCAAGCCGTATTCTGATTTTTGAGCGGCAACACAACTACAATAGTGATCTTGATCTTGATTATCATGGTTACCAACATATCTCTACTTTTCATTTGCTATTTATCTGTAGATCACTATTTTTATGTATTAATTTACATTATACAATATATTCCAATTAAACTGTAGGCGAGAAATGCATTAATTACCTTATTTTCCAAGGCTATTGGATTGAAAGGGCTACCAACAGCATTCTTGGACCCCCTTGGGGTCCCCGGATCCGGGAAGGTTGCGGTGTTGTTCTCTACTACTCCAATCCCAGGGATGGGGATGGGGAAGGGGCTGATTAATACTACCACCCTTAGGCCCCCCACCACCGCGGTTCCCCCACCCCGCCGTCACCAAGTATTTTTATTTGTTTGTTTGTGAGTTAACAGATTGTAAATTAGTATGGCGGTAGCTACTGAGGTATATCAGAGTGTGATTGAGTGCGTGAAAGAGTGTTGAGGTGGGATTGGGTGAGTTTGTTGTGTGTGAGATGTGTGGGCATGACAGGAAGGTCGTTGACTTTTCTGAGTGTATGGTGTGTAGGCTCAAGAGCGAGAATTTAGTTCTTTCTCTTGAGCACCGAGAATTGCGAGAGGAAATGAGAAAGCTAAGTGAGGGGAAAAGTGCGAAGGAAGTTCTCATCTTTGAGTTGAAGGAGGAGGTTAAGAGGCTTGGGGAGGCAGTGGAAAAAATTAGGCAGGAGATCAGTGTTAGGCCGAAGGTTGGACCTTCTGAGGGCGACAGGGTGGCTTGGCCCTCTGTCGGGAAGAGCAGAGTGGGGAAGAGGGAGCAGGCGAGCCAGACTGGGAAAGATAGTAGTCAGGATAGAGAGAGATGGCAGGTTGTGAGGGAAGGAAAGCGGAGGCAGTTAGGGAGGATAGGACTAAACCTGTTGAGTGTGAAAATAGGTTCGGTTTGTTGGAGGGGAGGGAGAGTGAGAGTGGAGTGAATGAGGTGGTTGTGGTGAGTGAAAGGAGAGAAGGGGTAGAGGAGGAGGAGGAGGGTGTGTGTGGTGGGTGACTCTCAGGTTAGGTATTTAGATAGCACTTTCTGTGGGAAAGACAGGGATAGGAGGACGAACGTGTGTATGCCTGGTGCAGGTGTGAAGGCAGTGAGTGAGGAGGTGCAGAAGAGGGTTGGGGGGATGGAGAGGGAGGGTGTAGTAGTTTTGCACGTAGGTGGGAACGATGTCAGAGCAGGTGGGTCGGAGGAGTTAGTGGCAAGATTTCGGAAATGTTAGGCAAGATAAGGGAGAGTGGTAGGAGGTGTGTAGTGTCAGGAATCTTGCCTCGTGTGTATGTTAGCAGGAATGGTTGTCTAGAGCCATTGGTGTGAATGATCGGGTAAAAGGGATGTGTAAGGATGTGGGTGTCAGCTTTGTGGATGTATGGGATAGGTTCTATGGGCGAAGGGATTTGTATGCTAGGGATGGTGTGCATCTGAGTAGGAAGGGTGTGGATGTGCTGAGTGGATGTCTGGAGGGGAGTTGGGATGGAGTGTAGGGGTGAGGTAGCAAATGCATTCCAGAAGAAAGATGTTAGACATAAATTAGATAGGATAAACAGAGATAGTGAAAAGATTAGGAAAGATTTCCAGGTGCAAATAGGAGAGAATAAGATTAGGATTCCAAATAAGGAGACAGCATCTAGGAAGGTAGCAGGACTTAAATGTTTTTATGTAAATGCCAGGAGTCTTAGGAACAAGAAGGACGAGTTATCTAGTTATATAGTTGAGGAGGACTTAGATGTTGTATGTGTCACAGAGGCATGGGTAAATGAGGAAAAGTTTAGGAAAATAGGAAAGAATATGAAGTAGATGGATACATTATGTATTTACACCAGAGAATTGGTAGGATAGGTGGAGTAGTTATTTATGTAAAATAATCCTTCATTTCCAGTCAGGTTAATGGTATTAAGGTAGATAACAGAATAGAGTCCTTATGGCTGGATGTTAGAGTAAACAAAAGTAAGGTTATTAGAGTAGGAGCTTTTTATAGACCACCTAATCAGTCAGCAGATGTAGACAACCTTATGGTAGATGAGATAAATAGGAGGTGTACTAGTCAGACAATTATCTTAGGGGATTTTAATCTTAAGTCAGTAAACTGGGAGAGGATGGTAGGAGATGCTAGTGAAAATAAGTTTATGGAAAGTTTTCAGGATAACTATTTAGTGCATATGGGGAGGAAGGAGAGACTTTAGCAAACAGTGACCATCATATAATTAGATTTATCATTAATTCCAGTAGGGATAATATAGTGAATAAGACTAGAGTCCCAAACTATCAGAAAGGCAATTATGGTAGGTTACGTCAGTTATTAGGAGAGGTAAAATGGGAAGATAGTTTTGGAAACAAAACTGCACAGGAGATGTGGGATATTTTTAAGGTTGTAGTAAAGGGTATAGTGATGCAGTGTATCCCTTACAAAGATATAAGGCAGAGAAACAGGAAGCCATTATGGTGGACTCATGAGATAGGTAGCCAGATCAGAGAGAAGAGGGCATATAGAGAGTTGCAGAAAAGTGGGAAGATGTAGATTTGATTAGGTACAGACAGGTCAGGGATGATTTGAGTAAGGTTATAAAAAAGTAAAAGGCAGGCAGAGATAAAACTAGCTAGAGCTGGGAGTAAAGATCCCAAAAATTATATAGTTATTACAAGGTCAGTGATAAAAGAAATAAGGATAGGATTGGACCACTCAGAAAAGATGGTGTAGTAGTGGATCAAAATGAAGACATAGTAGAATTATTGAATGAACAATTTTCTTCAGTATTTACTAGGAAAGAATAGGAAATCCTGTTACAAACAGTGCGACGAGTAGTTTAAGAGCTTTAGAAAATATTGATATAAAACCGGGAATTATTAGGAAATTTATTCTTGAACTAGACGATAGGAAAGCTAGTGGTCCTGATGAGCTACATGCCAGAGTACTTAGGGAGGGTGTAGACAGTATTTCTGAAGCACTTAAGTTAATCTTTGAAAGATCACTTAGGTTTGCTGAGATACCTCAGGACTGGAAGTTAGCTAATGTTACTCCAATATTTAAAAAAGGTAGGAAGGATGATGCAAATAATTATAGACCGATCAGTTTAACTAGTATAGTATGTAAGATACTAGAGAAAATCATTAAGGGTAGTATTTGGGAGCATTTAAATGAGAATAGATTAATTAGAGATACCCAACATGGCTTTAGATCAGGGAGGTCCTGTCTTACAAATTTGCTCGATATCTTAGAATATATTACCAAGGAGTTAGATGATGGAAATAGCATAGATGTTATATATCTAGATTTTAGCAAGGCGTTTGATAAGGTACCGCATAGGAGGCTAGTGTACAAATTGAGACTACATGGGATAGGGGGTAGGTTAGTTGATTGGATTAGTGAATGGCTTTCTGATAGGAAACAGAGAGTAGTATTAAATGGGGCAATGTCTGAGTGGAAGGAAGTGGTTAGTGGGGTACCCCAAGGATCAGTGCTAGGACCTCTTCTTTTCTTGGTGTACATTAACGATTTAGATATAGGAATTAGTAGCAAAGTATCAAAGTTTGCAGATGATACTAAGATAGCATGTGCAGTACAGGGTGAAAAGGACAATTACAGAATACAACGAGACCTGGACAGGCTGATAGCATGGGCAGACAGGTGGCAGATGGAGTTTAATTCTGAAAAGTGTCAGGTTATGCATTTAGGTAAAGACAACACAAACTTTAGCTATGAGATGGAGGGATGTTGGCTAGAGGCAGTAGAGGAAGGAAAGGATTTAGGAGTAGTGATAGACAGGACTATGAAATTTTCAAAGCAATGTTTAGAAGCAAGAAATAGGGCAAATAGGATCCTGGGTTTTATAAATAGAAATGTTAGTTATAAAAGTAAGGAAGTGGTGCGTAGCTTATATAATTCCTATGTTAGGCCCCATTTAGAGTATTGCATACAGGCCTGGTCACCCCATTATAGGCAGGATATCAACATGTTAGAAGCAGTTCAGAGAAGAGCAACTAGGATGATACCAGCATTAAAGCGCCTGGAGTATAGAGATAGATTAAAGGAATTAAACATGTTTTCATTTGAGAGGAGATGTATAAGAGGGATATGATAGAGTTATTTAAAATGTTCTCAGATACAAACTACATAGATGTGAGATCTTTCTTTACCTTAGAGGAGGGAAGTAGGACTAGAAATCATGGCAGGAAGATTAGAAAGCAAGGCTGCAGGTTAGATATAAGAAAATATTTCTTTAGTCATAGGGTGGTAGACTTCTGGAATGCATTGCCAGAGACGGTTGTAAATAGCACTAGTTTGACAATGTTTAAAAACAGATTAGATAAGCACTTAAATTTATTAGATTTATAATTATGTATAGCGCTGCATGATAGTTTTTATAAGAAATTTACTATAGTTAAACAAGACATGATCCCCATGTATGGGGATCACAGATTGTAGAGGAATTCGCTGCAGGACTTAGCCCTGTTAATGGGCCAAATATTTAGAATTAGTATATAATGTATTGTGTACTTGTAAGTGTATGATGACGAGGTCGCTGTGCGACTGATACAGGATAACCTAGATGGGCCCTGGTGGCCCTTTGTTATCCTATTATTTATGTTATGTTATATGTTATGTTATGTTATGTTATGCTTGGCGACGCCGCAACCAGGGAATCCCCGTTAGGTCTCCCCCCTCAGTGGCCTTCATATTTGAGTCGGACTATAGGGGAACAACAAGAGGCGGTGAGTCATGACAAGACAAACACAGCCGGAGACGAGCAGCAGATTAAGGCGGTGTCACACTAGCACGTTTTTCCGTCCATTAATGCATTTCCGTTGATTTTTAAACGTTCCGCATGAACTTATAGCATGAATTTGTCAGACGATAGGGATTGTTTCCGTCTGCAAATTTTCCGCCTTTGTTTACATACCAAGACCACAAGACTTGCCGCGTCTCCTCAACCTGCTTCTACGTGCATTGGTTCTACCACTAGCCATGAACGCATCCATGCACGCTTTTTTGGCTTGTTTAGCTCGTCTAAGTTTCGTAATACACAGTATTACGTTCAGAGCAGCGTATCTTTGCCGCAGCGTGGCCTCCATGTTTGTGTTTACATTGTGTTGGCGGGAAGTGACGACGAAACACTGTTTGTGTGTGACAGGCCGCAGCCAAAATATTGTGGATTTTCTGAAAAACGACGGAAAAAGTAGACGGAAAAAGTGCTACTGTGACACCGCCTTCTACGTGCATTGGTTCTACCACTAACCGTGAACGCATCCATGCACACTTTTTTGGCTTGTATAGCTCGTCTAAGTTTCGTAATTCACAGTATTATGTTCAGAGCAGCGTAGGGGAGAGCGGTGATGATTCGGACGGTTGGATGGTTCGGACAGAACGTTTTCTTCATAACGTATGGGACCTACAGTCCAGCCAAATCGTGTGAAGTTGCCAAATAGTGTTTACTTCAGTCACGTATTGTTTGGAGACGGGGGCGGACGTACTTTGTGTTGCAGGTCAGTTTATATGGTTTTTTGCAATTCTCATGTAATTTTTGGAGTTATTATCGTAAGTGGTACTGCCGTGAATATACCAGGTGTCAGAAAACTCAGTATTGTGAGCAAATCTGTGTTATATGGCGAAGATATTGCAGTGTATACATGATCGAAAAAGCTAGCATGCGCCATCTTAGTAGGTTTATTATTATAGTATATAATGTGTGGGATGGTTCGGCAATCCAGGGGAAGTGATAGTTCGGACGTGTCCGAAGTATCCCACTTTTAAAGCCTTAAGACAAAATAAAGGGTAGGCTTTTATAATTATGTATAGCTTTTCTTGTGACTCGCCCAGCCTCGATGTACCAACGCCCAACCAGTAGAGCTACCAAATAATATTTGTCTTCGTGTGTAGCATAAACACACACACACAAACACATGTACAGTGACAGACAATGGTGTTATTTTAACAAGTACAGTGTTATTGTAACAATAATTATTTCTATTGTTTCAGAGTGAGTGGACCTGCAACATGGGACGAAAATACAAGAGAAAAACTGATAAACAGCGGGATTCCACTGCCCTAGAAAATGCAACGAGGGAAGTTAAAGAGAAGGGTGCTTCAGTTAGGGTTGCTGCTGCCATGTTTGGAGTACCTAGAAGCACACTTCAAGACTATGTACAAAGATCCAGAACCAAGCCTGTTGATGACCAGACCTTTGAATTAGCAAGTTACTCTGTTAGACAAGTACTAACTCCAAACATGGAAAAGGAATTAGGCACTTACTTAAAAGACTCCTCTAAAATGTTTCATGGTTTATCTACCAAGGTAACAAAGCGGCTGGCATATGAATACGCTGTTGCTAACAAATTATGTGTTCCAGAATCATGGGCAAGGGATGAATCTGCTGGAAGAGATTGGTTAACTGGATTTCTTGAAAGACAAGGGGATCTCTCTCTAAGAACCCCTGAAGCAACAAGTCTGGCTCGGATGACAAGTTTTAATAGAACTAACCTTGGCATTTTTCAGACTAAACTAGAAGAGGTTTTACAGCGATATCAGTTAACAGAATCACAAATTTATAACCTGGATGAGACAGGATGCACAACTGTTCAAAAAGTACCAAAGATTATTACACAGAAGGGTGTTCATCAAGTTGGGCAGGTAACTTCACGTGAGCGTGGTGAGCTAGTAACAATGGTTGCCATTATATGTGCCAATGGAAATGCCCTGCCACCATGTTTTATATTTCCACGAGTGAGATTTGATGAAGCTCGGATGATGAATGGTGCTCCACAAGCATGCACAGGACTTGTTCATCCCAGTGGGTGGATGACGAGCAAGAATTTTCTCAATGTTCTGCAGCACTTTGTCTTGAATTCTAGGTGCAGTCTGGATCAGAAAGTTCTGCTCATAATGGATAACCATGAGTCGCATCTCTCTCTAGAGGCGATTGATTATGCAAGGGAACATGGCATTATAATCCTGACTTTGCCTCCACATACATCACACAAGCTCCAACCCCTCGACAAAACTGTCTTTGGCCCATTTAAGACCTACTACAATCAGGGACTAAATGCGTGGATGCTACAGCACCCCGGACGTCCAGCAACTATCTATGATATGGCCCCAATTATGTCCACTGCTTGGGACAGACCAGCAACACCAGTAAATATAAAATCTGGCTTTCGTTCCACAGGCATTCACCCATTCGACACTGGTGTCTTTCAAGAGGAAGATTTTGGAGGGGCATTTGTGACTGATAGGCCTTTACCAAATCATCCAACTCCTTCAACCTCAGCAACCTCACAGGGAGCATCAGGGCAGCCGGACCTTCCACCACCAACTCAGCAGCATCCAAATTCGACTGTTCATACACCCCAGCTTGATCAACCATCAAGAGTTCAAACACAAGTCTCTGATCCTCAGCAGTCCCAGCAAACTTCAGCTACTTCAGATTTAAACAGAGATAAGGAATCAGCGATTATAGGCCTACCATCTGGAGAAACAGCAACTGATGAATGTTCTCTTCAAGCCAAACCTATTTCAAACCCTGGCCATCAACTGCAGGTTTCTCCTCGGGATATTCGACCCCTCCCAAAAGCTGCACCGAGGAAAGGGACAGTTAAAGGTAGAAAAGGCGGAAAATGTATGATAGCAACAGATTCTCCAGAAAAGTTTGAAATTGAAGAGAAACTAAAGAAAAGAAGTAAAGCACAAACAAAGAGAAAGATCACGTTTGCCAATGAAAGTTCCAAAACACCAAAAATAAAAGTAAAGAAGGCAGGAGCACCAGAGAACACCAAGGAACACCCGAAGACCACAGCAGTGATGAAGAAACACTTGAAACAGAACACCTCCTTGCTGAAGAGCTCAACAAGTCTTCCGACTTTTCAGAGGAGGAAATCGACACCCCAGAAGTGGACTTCATTGACAAATTCCCAGAGAAAGGAGACTTTGTTGTTGTTGGAATAGACCCAATAAAAGGTAGCAGAGTTTATTATGTAGGACGTTTAATCAGTGACATGGATGAGGATAATGAATTTCAGGTTTCATATTTGAGAAAATCATTGAAAGGCCATTCAAATTCATTCCATTTTCCCAATATTGAGGATGAAGCCTTTGTTCATAGAGATGCAGTAATTGGAGTGCTACCAAAGCCAGTGGAACAGAGTATCAAAAGAAGACAGGGCTATTTTAATTTTTGTTTCAGCTTTGCTGGTTACAATATGCGTTAGACTACTAGCGATGAATTTTATGTTTATTTGGCCTATAGGATCAGTGAAGTGTTTTCTGCAAGTTTTTTTTTAATGTGTCTATAATAAATCAAGATGTTCAGTTTAAAATTACAGTCATATTTTTGTTATGCGGAGCTATGTAATAGGCTATTATTAATTTGCCATATTTTTGTTATGGTATGTTATACCTCGTTAACAGTGCCTCAAAGTCCAGTATAAGGGGTAAAAGTTTGTGAAATAGTTAAGAGTGAGTTTGGGTATGGTAGCGGATGTTCAACCCCACTCAGATAGACCAGACCACACAAGTCAGTATTTTTTTTTTCAAAAAACTAATTCATTTTATTTTTAAAGCAATAGGGAGTCTGGTCTTTGCCATGTATAAGTGCCTTAAAGGTGTATTTTCTTTATACGATCAATAAAATAACATTATTCTTTACTCGTCTTTTTATATATCAACTATTCTAACATTAAAAGTCATATTTTTGTATAATCCGAACCATCCCACACACATGTCCGAATTATCACTACTAGGAAGGATGATTCGGACATTTTAGAAACATTTATTTGAAAATCTATAGCTTGAAAGGAAATAGATTGCACTGCTTGGCTTTTGCACTGGAAAAAGCCAAATAATGGGGGTACACGTGGAGATTCATAAAATAACGTTAATGCTTCAACTTTTTTTTTAGGAATAAAAATATAAAAAAAACGTCCGAATCATCACCGCTCTCCCCTATCTTTGCCGCAGCGTGGCCTCCATGTTTGTGTTTACATTGTATTGGCGGGAAGTGACGACGGAAAGTGACGACGAAACACCGTTTGTGTGTGGCAGGCCGCAGCCAAAATATTGTCGATTTTCTGAAAAACGACGGAAAAAGTAGATGGAAAAAGTGCTAGTGTGACACCGCCTTTACAAGAAGAAGCTTCTGGAACCTTCTCCCCATATCTGGTGATAATCAGAGGTCGCCAGAAGTAAATGATATGGACGAGAGGTCAAGTAACGCGTGTATATTAGGTGTAAGAGAGAGAGAGAGAGAGAGAGAGAGAGAGAGAGAGAGAGAGAGAGAGAGAGAGAGAGAGCCGAGAAGGCGAGAGACGACAGCGAGAGAGAGCTGTCAGACCAGAGGGTCAAAATGGGCGCTCCGCTTATCTCAAGACCAGTAAGTGTAGCCAGACAGTAATCACAGAAAATGTTGGTGTCATATTTTGATAAAGGAAAAAAAGTTATGTGTAGGTTGTGTAGGGTGTTGTTTTTATTGGAAGGTAAATTGTAGGGTGTATTAGGATGTATCTTATCTTTGAATTTAAATTGCGTGATTTGAGTTGGATAACGGGAATATTGTGAAGAAATCTGGAACATTAGAAGAGGTTTCAGTGAAGAGAGAAATGTTGTTATCAATGAAGTTATTGTGTGTGTAATGAATTTGAGTTCAGGATAAAATGTGGCAGAATTTGAGGCATTTGAAGGTGGACCTTGCGTGAAGAGAGTGATTAAAATTTTGTGGTTTTCGTGGCTTTCTTTGTTGTCGTAAGGGTCGTAAAGTGTAAATGTTTGTAAATAATATAATTAAGTAAAGTTTATAAAAAAAACTCAGAGGCGTTCCCTTGAACCCACAAAGCAGTCTTTAAGATTAGGGACGCAACAAGATCGTGCAACTTGCAGACACGACATACCTACGTCTTCGGTGACGTGGCTGGAAACCGTGGGCCAGAAACACAAGGCGGCAGAGCTAACGTCTGAACGGCGCGGACCCGTACCAGCAACTGATGGTGTGGAACGGAACAGCTGATTTCATGGGAATGCTTACCTCAGCAGAGGGTGATTTGACGAAGTAAAATCCATTTTTATCTACATACTTACCCATGATTATTAATTATTACTTAAACCCCATTCCCACAGCAAACTTACATCATATCTAACAGCTCGAGGAAAGAAACGAAAGAAATACTTTACTAGTTTTCTTTGCAAAGACGTTTTCTATTCCCAGGTATCAGCCATCAGGCCGATTCTCTTATTCACCTCTAGCCTGGAAGGTTATAGAGGGGAGGGAGGAAGGAAAACTCAATTATAATTAATAATTATGGGTAAGTATGTAGATAAAAATGGATTTTACATAAAAAAAAATCTTATTTGTTATTACACATACTACTACCCATATTTATTAATTATTGCTTAAGAACTGAGTCCCAAGTATAGGAGGGAGGATGACCTCACCCCTAAGAACAATTTTCACTCCCCAAGACACACACCTGTACAAACCCAAAACTTACAAGGTGGAGGCCATAGCCTGAGGTGGGTGAAACACTTGTATCCTATGACAGAGGAACAAAACCAGAGGAGTGAGAGGAGCATAACAACTCTCGCCCTGAGAACGGTCCAAGGACCTCAAACCCCACATCGAACAATACATAGAACCATATGTATAAGGAACCCAAAGAAAACTTAATGAATTACCCTGAGAGCCGATACAACAGGGCCCAGAGAAAAGGTATCCAAATACCTATGAGTAATATCCCTGAGATAAAAAGAAGCAAAAGTGGACATACTCTTCTAGGTTCCTGCCCGAAGAATGGCAAGAATATTCCGAATTTTTCTGAACAACGCACTCATCGCCACTGCTCTAACTTCATGTGCCTTCACCTGAACCAAGCACATGTCCTCCTCAGACACATCCACATGCGCATGCTGGATAACCTGACATATCCAGTGGGAAATAATATGAGGGTGCACTACATGCCGAGGCTCAGTAACCATCACAAAAAGGCGGGAGCATCTATAGTGCGTCCACTTTATGAAGTCCGTTCAGGGCAGGACACATTCTGGAATTCCCGTGAGTGCAACGTTGCCAGTTCGACTCCCAATTATCAGATTAAGTACCGACCCACCACCCATCTGTTAATCTCTCTCTCTCTCTCTCTCTCTCTCTCTCTCTCTCTCTCTCTTATTATTATTATTATTATTATTATTATTATTATTATTATTATTATTTAGGTAGTGTGGAAAAAAGTTCAAATGAATAATAATAAATAATACTCCGGCGCCTTAGTTTTTGGTCCATTTTCTCTCAAACTTTCAGAAAACCCCTTTTGTGTGTGTGTGTGTGTGTGTGTGTGTGTTTCACCGTTTGATCTGCTGCAGTCTCTGACGACACAGCCAGACGTTACCCTACGGAACGAGCTCAGAGCTTCGGATAGGCCTGAGACCAGGCACACACCACACACCGGGACAACAAGGTCACAACTCCTCGATTTACATCCCGTACCTACTCACTGTTAGGTGAACAGGGGCTACACGTGAAAGGAGACACACCCAAATATCTCCACCCGGCCGGGGAATCAAACCCCGGTCCTCTGGCTTGTGAAGCCAGCGCTCTAACCACTGAGCTACTGTGTGTGTGTGTGTGTGTGTGTGATATATATATATATATATATATATATATATATATATATATATATATATATATATATATATATATATATACTGGCGGGAAACCCGCCAACCTGGCAACTCTGGCCTGGCCTGAATTGACCCAGCAGAGAGATGAAAGGGGACACCACCACCACCGACACCACCACCAACGTGGCAACATGGGAAAAAAACGCTGCCACATGCCATAGAATTCCCGACGTCGGATATTCTTGGGTTGCCATTGATCGTTGGCTGTTTTAATACGCGACTCGGTATACAGCCAGCCAGCTCGCAAAAGACACACATTCTAAAATTCATATCATAATAAATCTTGAGGTATTGAGTCTTTGTACTGCAAAACATTAATTCCAAGTGTCTATCCTAACATTATCCATATGATCTGGTAATACACACTCTACAAAACTGTTATTATAAGCTTAATACTCACAGTCGCGGTTTCAATGCTCTCGCATGTTTTACTAGTCTCAACTACATATTTGGTTTGAAATTTTTTTTCATATAGTTCAACAGAGAGCACTGTTTCTCCTCTAAATATTACAAAGGAATATATTCTGTAGTAATCTTGGTAGAGCAACATTTTTGCGGCCGAAGGCATATCAAACCGAAAAGACTAACTGAACTCGGGAACGGCGAGTCCTCTCAAAACACCAAAACAACCCTGCGGCCCGCGGTTGTTTGGACAGTCCCCGATTTCAGTTACCTGTCCCCGGCTACTGCTGTCTCCAGTTTTTTGTAACTGAAAGATCACTTGATGCGTTAAAAAAGTACTCCTTTTGATTATGATAATTATGTCCTTTTATTACTTTTAGAATGTCAAGAATAAGGAGAAGGGCTTAGTTTCCGTGAAGACGGTGAAGTGTATAGCAGATACATTTTAACAGGTAATGGATGTTCATGATCTCAGATATTTCATCAGGTAGAGATTTTTTTTTTTTTTTTTGCAACTTGGGTAAATAAGGCGAGAGAAACTTTTGATTGTTGGTTTAGAAATGGTACGGATAGTGTCCCCGTTTTAGTTTTTCCAGTGCAAAAACACTACATGCTTTTACCTCCCTGAACTGAAAATGTCCCTGGAATTTGTCTCAGAAATCTGGTCACCCTAGTGTGGAGTGTTCTTAGAGCTGGAACAGAATGCCGGTTTATACATGTGCTGTAGCTGACTGCAATTCTATTTCAAAAAAGAAAAACCAAGGTGTGAAAGGATGGACTGTGTTTCCCAGGAAGAAAGACGCGGCTCGAAGAAGATTATGGGAGACACGATGTAAAAGAGGCCCGACGTGGAGAGCTACCAAGGACTATGCTATCTGCTAAAAGCAATTCATGGATTGGTGCAAAGGACCGTCAGCATCGCATCCAGATCCTGAACTGTTTGCCTATAACCGGCGGGGGACAGGTAAAAACCTGCTTGATGTTGTTTACATACGGAACGGACAATCTTTCACTGAAGTCATACAAGGATTTTGCATCAAAACATCGTATGTATTTGATATTCGTCACATTTTCTGGATTTGATTGCTAATTAATTAACTTGAACCAACGAAATGTGCTTGCTTACTGAAAATAATGTAATTCACTCAAGGTGATGAAGTGTCCCAAAACTGAGACCACGAACCAAGCATTTTTGGCTCGTTTTGCCATATTACATTATCTGTGCTTGGTGAAGCTGATTAGAGATGTTCCTAATAATTAATTACTTAGTTTGATAGCACATATATAAAAAAAAAATTCCAGCATACCGAGTTGAATGTGCTAAATTAAGTTATCTGGCGAATCTGGTAGCTTTTCAGCACTTTCCGACGTCGGGAATTTATACAAATCGTCGTTAACATCGTAAACATACACTCATTGTACTATGTAACTTCCTTTACTATACACGCAATACATAAAATAACACTTTCAAACAGCACATGGATGATAAATAAGAGAAAGACGCATGTACGAAGGTTGATTTGGCAGCATGGCTAGTTGTAAACGACCATACCTACCCCACCCTGAATGGACTTCATAGAGTGGAAAGACTATAGGACGACAGTCCCTGGTCCAATGCAGATACTCCCAGATGGCTCTGACTGGACACAAAAGCCTGTCCCCTTCCGAGTCACCAACATACTCCGTAAGAGCAGGAATGGTGGTCAGACTGTGATACATCACCTGGGAGTCAAGTCTTCACTAGAAAATCCGGGGCTAGAGAGAAAGTCATAGAAGCCCAACCCTTTGAGTGACGAACTTCCGCTGACCGCCCGTGCAGCTCACGAACTCGGCGAACAGATGATAAAGCCAAGAGAAAGGAGGACTTTAGTGCAACATCCCTCAAAGAAGCCAAACACAGAGGCTCATAAGGGGACTCCATTAAAGAGCGTAAAACTAAGGATAAATCCCACGCAGGAATGCGTGGTGAACGAGGGGAAGCCAACTTGGCAAACCCCTGAAACAGAGCTGACAAATCCCTATCTTGTGAGATATCCAAGCCAGCCTGCTGAAAGACAGGGGTCAAAGCGGAACGATAGCCCCTAATGGACTGCAAGGACAAATGTTTAGTGTCCCAAAGAAAAATAAAAAAGTCAACTAAGTCCATCACAGAGGTCAAGAGAGGATGACAACCCCTCGACTCACACCAACCACAGAAGACGGACCACTTTGCCTGATAAACTCTGGCAGAGGACCATCTGACCAGACGGGCCATAAATCTAGCAGCCTTCAGTGAAAAGCCTCTCATTCGGAGGAGATGCTGGAGAGTCTCCACGCGTGAAGAGCCCCTGGCGATTTGTGAAAGAAGTGGCGAAGAGGCTGGCGGAGCAGAGAGGCTCATTGTGGTAACACTTGAGGATGGTCCACAAGCAGACTCAGAAGCAGAGGAAACCAGTTTGCCTGGTGCCACCGTGGGGCAATCAGAGTTACACAAACACAAGCAGAATCTCTGACTCGAACTAGCACCTGCCGAATCAGAGAGAAGGGAGGAAAGGCATATAGATCCAAGCCCTCCCATGGAAAGGCAAAAGCGTCCTCTTTCCAAGCTCCTCGGTCGGGCAGGGGAGACACATACAGAGGTAACTGGTAATTTAAGGCAGTGGCAAACAGATCCACCTGTGGTGCACCCCACACCTGGATGACCTGCCTGCACACTATGGGATGCAAGGTCCACTCTGACCTCACACACTCGTGACTGAGGATGTCTGCTACTACTGCATTGCGCTGTCCTGGCACGCTGGCACGAAACTAGGGAGAAGAGAGACCGAGTTGTCCTCACACCACTTGAGAATGTCCCCTGCCAGACCCGAGACAGACTCGGACCGGGTGCCCTCCAAGTTCCTCAAATAGGCCACCACTGTCGAATTGTCTGACATGAGAGACACCACTGTGCCCAAGACTTCCTGCTGAAAGGACTGCAGAGCACAGAAAACAGCCATCATCTCCAAGTGGTTGATGTGACCACATCCCCAAGACTAGAGAATTCCCCAGATGAGCACCCCAACCATGAAGGGATGCATCGGAAAACAGAGACTGTTCTGGAGGTGCTATCACAACTGGAGCTCCCTTGATTAGATGACCCAGATCCATCCACCAGGAGAGGTCTGCCAGACACTGCTGTGAAGGAGGAACCCACCACCAGGGAGGATCCAATGGTGCCTTCCAATGATTTTTCAGGCACCACTGAGGGGACCGAGAGCGTACTCGGCCACCTGGGACCAGCCTCTCCAGGGAAGCCAGATGACCCAGAAGTGACCTCCAGAGACACCGTAGGGGCTCTGTCCTCTAGAAAATTCTGCACCACTGAGAGAAACCGGCTGAACCTTTCTGGCGATGAAAAAACCAGAGCCCTTACTGAATCCAGCACCATGCCCAGGTACTGCTTCCTTTGGCTGGGTACCAGGTATGGTTTGGGTAGATTGATCTGAATACCCAAATGAGCACACAGCCATAACACAGCCCGGATGGCGCCTATGCATCCCTGGAGAGTCGTCCCTGTGACCAACCAATCATCCAGGTAACAGCGCAGGGAGATATCGCGTCGATGAGCACATGAAGACACTGGAGCCATCACCTTGGTGAAGACCTGCAAGGCAGTGGCGAGGCCAAAACAAAGAACTTTGAACTGAAAAACCTTGCCTCGCCAAACGAACCGCAGGTGCTTGTGGGAACGTTGGTGGATTGGGACTTGGAAATATGCATCCCTCAGATCGAAAGACACCATCCAATCCCCCATGTTCATAGACTCCAAAACTGATGCCACTGTCTCCATCCGGAAGGGGCTGACCACTAAAATCTTGTTCAGAGTTGAGAGGTCAAACACAGGGTCTCCAACTGCCTGTTACCTTGGGAACAAGAAACAGAAGGGTATAAAAGCCTTCTAGCTTGCCTCCCACAAGCTCTATAGCCCCTTTGGCCAACATGTCTTGTACTACTAAGTCCAAGGCCACATGACAATCCGACCTCTCTGCATAACTCAAACTTTATTGATCCAGCCAACAAAGAAGGAGGACACAGAAAGGGGAGGACATACCCAAATGCCGAGTCTTCATTACCCACTCTCCTGCTCCAACCTCCCTCCACTCTCTCCAGTGCTGCTGCAGGCAAGTGCCCACAGGCACAGGAGAGCAAACTACTTCCCTAGCGAGATCTACCACGGCCACTGCGAGAACTCATGGCCCGAAAGGATCCCCCTGTAGCAGAGGGCTTGGGGACCGGAGCAGACGAAGAGGAACTACGAAACGAACCCCTCCTCGTCTGAACTTTTATCTTGCTCCACTGAGACCCAGAGGCTGATCCCCGAAAAGAAGAGGCTAACCCCCGCACCACAGAAGAGAGTGCACGTTGCTGAGCAGCTAAGTGCTCGTCTTCCTGTACCCTGGCCATCACCGCAGGGTCAAATAACACGTCAAAAAAGGGAGAAGAAAGGAGCTGGCACTTCTCCCTGTCAGAAAAGGTATGAGGCAATGAATCCACTACCGCCTGCCTCCATAACATAAGGAGTCTACAACGTAACTCCTCAGCAGGACGAAAAATGTCCTTATTTACCTTGGCCAGTGCCGACAAAAATTCCAAAACATCCTGTTCCATGGTCGAAGCAGTACCAGCCCAAGTAGCCAACACCTGGTCTATCCAAGAGGCAATGTTAGCCATGGAGCCACACACTTTCTCCACTTGTGCCAACAGGCAGAAGGATACAGAGACTGCTGGGTTGCCCACCAGCCATAAACCCCCCAACTCCTCATTAACTGGAGGACGACAACTGAAAATTTGCAGCTTGAACCATAAGCGACCGTGGGAGAGAAAAAGAGGGCTGTGGGGGCAGAACTGAACCCTGCACCCTTTCTACCCCCATAAGGTGGGACAAGGAGGGAGCCTCAGGAGCAGGTAGATAAAGATAAGTCTCTCACCTGCCCTATGAGGTGCAAAAAAGGGGAAACACCTACTTGATTGGGAGCCACATCCTCCTCTTCATCCTTATAAGACTGGTCTGTGGAAAAAGGATGGCCAACTGGCATGGGAGCCGAAAGACATTGGCCCATCCCACTGCCACCAGGCACAGCAGTTGGTCGGCCAGCCTTAACAGAATCCTCCTGAAAAATTGGAAAACTGGACGGCACAGACTTACCAGGGTCCATATGATGGCCGCCAGGCATGGGAGCCGAGGGGCACACACCAACCCCTACACAAGGCACATGAGTCTGGTTGCCCAGCATGGGAGCCTTGTGGCTGGCACCAACACTCACACTCTGGGAAGGGAGAAGTCCATCAGATATAATAGTACCAAGCTCCACCCCCAAAGTACGTAGAATGGTCTCACTTACGCCCAATCCACGTGAGGGGATGATGGGCTGGCCGCCAGGCATGGGAGCCGTATGGCCGACGCCAACTTCAACATCCTAGAAAGGAGTCTGGCCGCCAGGCATGGAAGCTGTATGGCAGACGCTGACCTCCATTCCCTGGGTAGTGGGGCGACCGCCGGGCATGGTAGACCAGTGGCTGGCTGTCGCTAACCCCACCCCCATAAACACTGCCAGAGGTACCAGGAGCATCGTGCATTTCCTTATCTGAACCGCGGATAAAACCACGGGAGGGGATAAGAGGCTGGCCGCCAGGCATGGGAGCCATATGGCAGATGCCATCATCAATATCCCGGATAGGAGTCTGGCTGCCAGGCATGGGAACTGTATGGCAATTACCGACCTCCGTATCCCGGGTAGTGCTGCGGCAACCGCCGGGCATGGTAGACTGATGGCACCGTGCACTGCCTTACCTGAGGCAGGAACCGCGACATGGCAGCCACCTGTTGCTGTGTTTGAGTCTGCAGCGGACGCCGGTACCATCTCACCCTCGCAACAGGCAACACCAGCTGGCCCTGCTTGCCCTGGCCTCTGCATAGCCCCGCTCGTACCCGGCTGGGAATCGTCTACCTGTGAAGCCGGAGACTGGAAACCAGAGAATGGGGAAACCCTGGGAAGAGGAGAGAAAGAGAGAGAGCCGACCCAGCGTCTCCTCCATCTTACACATGGGTTTATGCAGCTGCTGAAATGAAGGGGAAGGCACACTTACCAGAAAAAGCCTTCCTCCTCTCAGTACGATCTTTAATACTATCCAAAAGACGTAGAAACTGGTTGTGTGACAAGGCCTTGCAGCAATCACAACGGGAAGCAAGGCTACAAAACACCTCCCTACATGACAGACACTCCCCATGATGGTCCACCGTAAGAGACGGGAGGGAACGAGAACTCTTCACACACTTGTGTGGCATAATAACATACTTACAAACTCCCTGTAGAAGAAAAACAAACCAAGGAGCAACGAAAGGCAAACCAACCGCTGCTGAAAAGAAAAAAACAACGAGCCGACGAAAGAGATTAGCTGAAGACTACGTGTAAGCCCTGCGACAGCAAAGAGGCGAATGAGGGAATCAGCCTGATGGCTGATACCTGGGAATAGAAAACTGGTGGGGTGTCTTTGCAAAGAAAACGAGTAAGGGCACCTCAAGTATTTTTTTTTTGTGTGTTTCTTTCCTTGAGCTGTTAAACATGATGTAAGTTTGCTGTGGGAATGGGGTTTAAGCAATAATTAATAATTATGGGTAGTAGTATATGTAATAACAAAACGGCTTTCAGCACACCTCAAGGGCATTTTCAATGGAAGCGCATGCTGTTTGGATTAAAATCTACTCCAGTCACCTTTCAGTGCATGATGAACACTATATTTGCTGAGGAAATAGGCAAAAATGTATATGCGTACCTAGATGATGTTGTCATATGTGGAAAAGACTCAAAGTCCCACTTAGAGAGCTTAGAAGCTGTCTTATTGAAATTGAGAGAATCTGGTCTTAAAGCCAAACTAACTAAATGCGAATTCCTTACATCAAGAATTAAATTCTTAGGCCACATAATTGATGGCGATGGAATTCACACAGTAGAGGATAAAATCCTAGCTGTTAAAAACTTCCCACAACCAAAGTATGTAGAAAATGTTCATTGTTTCCTTGGGTTGTGTGGATATTATAGGTCATTCGTAAAGGGATTTTAAAAAATCGCATCACCTTTGAATACTTTGCTAAGGAAGGATATTCTTTTCCACTGGGATGCAGCCCAGAATAAAAGTTTTGAGGACTTGAAATTTGCACTCACTCATGCTCCTGTTTTGGCTTTTCCAGACTACAAAGCTCCATTTATTTTATATACAGATGCCTCGGCTTTGGAGCTGGGTTCAGTGCTGATGCAAACTGAAGTAAGTGGGAAAATCCGCGTTATTGCATATGCAAATCGAACTCTGAAACCTGCACAGTCAAACTACTCTGTAACCCATCAGGAGACCCTAGCTATTATTTGGACTCTCAAGCAGTTTAGGGATATTGTTTTGGGATATCCAATAACCACATACACTGATCACGCAGCGGTTATCGAGCTTTTCAAGGGAGAAGCCTTCATGGTAGAATCGCTCGTTGGTATTTAACTATACGGGAATTTAACCCAACCTTCAAGTATTTGCCTGGTTGAGCTGATGCCTTGTCTCGAAATGTGCATGTTGGAGATGTGATAAAACAAACTCCTACCATACAAAACTTTTCCCTACATGAGCTGGCTAATGCTCAACGTCAGCATGACGTTTGGAGCAAGGTCATAATATATGCTCTGGAGTCTGGTGATGAAACCACCTTACCAAAAATACATGTGCCATTTTCACAGTTCTTTTTGACACAGAAGAAGGTTCTTTGTAGATATTGGACTTCAGGTAAAAGAGATCCTGTAACACAACTTGTGATACCTGAGTCACATGTACCGGTGGTGTTGTCCCTACTTCGTGACACTGCGATCACTGGACACAAAGGGAAAAATCGTACTCTATCAGCTGTGCAAATTAACTAATTATTTGCCCACAATGAAAGTAGATATAGATGAGTATATTAACAAGTGTGTACAGTGTGCCCAGCATAAGGGTAGCGTACCTAAACCTGCTCCAATCTTGGAATATCCTCCTGTGCAACCTTGGGATGTGGTTGCTATAGACGTACTACAGCTTCCACTTAAGAGCCATCAGGGCTGTAAGTATGTGCTGGTGATGGTTGATCACTTCAGCAGGTATGTAGTTTTAGCTCCACTTCAAGATAAATCTGCCAAGGCAGTAGTGCACGCTCTAGTGACAAACTTATTCTGTCCTTACTCAGCTCCCAGAGTCTTATTGAGTGACAATGGAACAAAATTCTGCAACAATGTCTTGGAAGAGATATGTAAACAGTTCAGGATAAAACAAATACAGTAAGGTCTCGGTTTACGTCAGAGTTACGTTCCTGAAACATGACGTAAGTCGATTTTGTACGTAACTCAAGTTTCCGTACATTTCAAAGCATATTATTGAGTTTTCAACCAATCATTGTTTATGGTCATTCAGGTAAGTTAAAGGTTATATTGTTATATTATTGACAACTATGTAAGAATATGAAACACAAGCTTGTTTTTGTTGTTGATTAGGGCCACGAACGCGAAGGACTGCAGGTTGCCGAGAGGGGTGGACACCTGAGGCCGCCAGGAGGGTGGGCAGGTCGAATGTTGTGACGCCCAGGGCGGACAGCTGGGAGCATAGTGCAGTGCGGTGGGAGTAGAAGTGTGGGCAGCGGGGCAGGAAATGCAATAGGAAAGGGCAATAGGGATCAGCAAACAGACGCAGACGGTGCAAGTCAGCTGCGAGTGTCGTGTGGCCCAGGCGAAGGCTCCGGAGTTGTTATGGTGGGATGGGTGTGCGAGCCCTCAAGGTTGTCAACCTCCCCGTTGTCATGGTAACGGGCTTCCCATTTTCTTCTTCCCTCCCTCACACACAGCTGCTGCCTCCCTTCTCATTTCTTTTAATTATGTCCTCTTTTCCTTGTAGCATAATGGTTTTCCTTTTCTTAGCATCACTGCTGTCACTAAGGAGTTTTCTCTTTGGTGCCATTGAGCAAGATACTAAGAACTTGAGTCAGTAAACGCAGAAGTAGGATAACACTCTTGCCAGGGGCGATGGTGTGGTGGAAATGAGGCAGGGTGTTATTGTATTCAAGCGTGAGGCGGGCGGTGTGGCGGGCAACCACCAACAATAACAATAAATCCCGCACTTTACAATTTATAAATTTTCAATTTTTTTTAATCTTGAATTGCCTTATAGTGGACTGACGTAACTACGAGTTTGACGTAACTCGAGACCGACGTAACCCGGGACTTTACTGTATTCACAGTAACCTATCATTCCGTGAGCAATGGGTTGGTCTTGCTGCCAGTCGTAAATGGCTTTATGGAAAATTGGGAAGATTGGTTATCTCATGTTGCTGTTAGCATAAACAGTAAAGTTTGTGAGTCTATGGGAAGGACTCCATATTCCATACTCATATATGAAGTGGAAAAAGAAACTTCCGTACAACTTGTTGAGCAGTCCTCAGAACCCTGTTAACAATGTGGACGATTAAACAAAATGCCAACTCAAGATGTTCTCACACATATAAAGGTGTCACAAACAGGTTAAAAGCCTCTAAAACTGCCATGAACTCACTGCAATACTGGCGTTCTTCACCAGTAAAAATTAAAATTGGTGATTCAGTAATGGTTAAGGTCTCTCAGAGAAACACAAAGTTAACTCCTAAATTTGTTGGACCACATCTTGTAGTAAACAAACTCCATGAACATAAATTCGAAATACTAGATCCATTGCTAAACACGCTGGAGGTAGTGCACTGTGATCGGCTTAAACGGACCGATGTCAAGCCTAATCTGGATTTAGTTGAAACAGCCTATGTAGACAACACTACTTGGCTTGGTGGTGCTCAGGGTGTCGCAACCCATGATTATAATCTTCATCCTCATAATTAAAGCTCTTAAATCTATTCCAGAGATGTTTGCCCTCTTGATAGTACGAATGAGGCTGTAGATGAGCTGAAAAATAGATATAACCAACTAATGTCTGTGACTAAAGCTAACAACAAAGCTATTAACCTAAATTGCAGAAATAATGCTAGGCTGGAGGAGCAGATAACTGAACTAGCTTCTTACATGAATCTTCTTGGACGCTCAGTAAATGATATGTTAAAAAAAATTAGATTCTTTGTATGAATATTCTGTTAAAAGGCATGCTTTGTCTGTTTTGGAGAATGTTGTCTCATCTCTGTTGTACATTAACCACTGAATTACAATGAATATCGTGGATGCAGCCATGGGTAGGGTTACCACTTCTCTTTTCCTGGAAAAGGACTTTAAACATACCTTGGAAATTGGAAGGGTCTATAATCTATCCCTTTTATTTGATGAACATTTGATTCTTCATTATTACCCATTGGTAAAATCTGTCTTAACAAGAGAAGCAATAGTCATTCACATACCTTTCAAGTCAAAGGACATATTTGAATTGTACAGATTGGAACCTTTCCCTTTTACAGTAAATAATACTGTAATGATATTGGATGCAGAAAGCTCTTCGGTACTTGTAAAACATGACTTTTTAGTATACGCAACTGATAAACTCTCAGCACTTGGTGGATGTCAGTCTGAGTATTAGAACTCGTATTTCTGCCCGTCATCTCTTTTTGCCTTCCTACCCACAAGGAAGAGTGATAGTTGTGAAGTAGTGTTGACTAAAAAGGATGTTTCAGCAGCGCTTTCTTTCTGTCCGTACAAAGGTTTCAGGTCATTTTGCAGTGCTGAACGTATGTTCTTTAAAATCTGACATTTTCATGTTTTCCTGAAAATATCATGGTTTTATTTCTAACATAACCTCTCCTTTTTTGCAATAGACACCCTAAATAAGCTCAACCTTACAAAAATGTATTTTTTAATGCTAAAATTAATTTCTTCACTTACCTGTTTTTCAAAAAAAAAAAAAACTAGCAGTTCCACTGTCTCACTTTCGTCCGCCGAGATTACAAAAATTCCTGCCTGGCGCTACGCCTGCCAACGCGGTGCCCGGCGCTGCCGATGGGATCGGCTGCGCTGTCCCTCAGTTAATTTTCATGTGCATTGAAACAGACTGGGGGAGGAAGGGAGGGCACCTGTTTTTGTATGAAAACAGGTAAGTGAAGAAATTAATTTTAGCATTAAAAATTACATTTCTATCACAGACACCTGTTTTTCATAAAAAAAAACTAGTAGACTCCAACATTTAAGGAGGTGGGAGTCGACAGGATGTGGCAGGCGTAAAGGGCGAAATAACTGTCCATTATGAAGACACTAACTCGTGGTAGAGGTTGACATGGAGAAGAGGGTGCTGGAGAATGCAACCAGGTGCATAGGAGTACTCCTTGACCCATGTGTCTCAAGAATTAGAGCCCTAGGTGACCAGTGGTGAGTGTCCTAGAAGTGTGCATATGCCTATGACTGGAGCAGAGAGCTGAGGAGAGAGCCCCATCCCAGCTACTGACCCTCTACCCCCTGGCTGAAGGTGCCAGGACTGTACAAACAAGCTGCCAAGAAGAGCAACCTTGAGCAGACTTCCAAGGTCTGTGCATGGCCGGGCGAAAGAGTTAGTTAACCACATGTCCAGCAGCGACCACTGGACCCAAGACGAAGATATCCCCCTCCTGTCTTACTATTTCCCGGAGATAATGGTCCTCCCGCAGGCCGCCCTCAAGATAGTGGGAACAGAGCAGTTCTTCCACATGAGCATAGAGGTAGCAATGCCACGGATGTCGTGGGCACGGACTTTAAGCTCGCGGCAGGAAGAGTCAGGGAAAGAAGCGTGGGCTGATTTGATGGTATCCCATAGGAAGAAGGAAATTGCTGCTTTGGACATAGGGCTGGAAGGACACTTAACAGCAAGAAAGAGGTTGCGGGGTCTTGTAGGCGAAGCCGTCCTGTGCAGGTAGTGATGAAGCGCCCGAACGGGACATAGAAGTCTCTCCACATCCTCAGAACCCACGACGGTGGCAAGGCTCTAAATACGAAACTCCTGAGGAGTACTATGGGCGTCCTTATCCATCTTAGCAATAAATTCAGGAAGATAAGAGGCCAGCAGATCCTGTCCCTGCCAGCTCGTCTTGTGAGAGTGTGCTTGGATCTCTCCTACAGAGATCTCTCTGCGCTGTAGCGAGAGCAAGCAGAAAAAGATACTTTCTAGTCAGGTCTCTGGTAGACGAGAGCCGCAGAGGTTTAAAGGCAGCCTTGGTTAGAAAGCGAAGAACGACATCCAAGTTCCAGGAAGGTCGAAGATTCCTGCTAAGCTTTTGTGGCTGGGAAGAGCAGGCTCTGATAATAAGCCTCAGTACCTGGTCGTTGTTGAGGTCCAACCCTCTGATTGCCAGGACGCTGTTAAGCATGGCCTTGTAGCCCTTGATAGCAGAGGTGGAAAGATGACAATCCTGACGCAAATAAACAAGAAAATCTGCAACTTCCTGGACCGTGGGGTTAGAAACAGTATGCCCGTTGTCCTTGCACCATTTCCTGTACCTCTTCCACTTGTGCTGATAGTTTAAAAGAAGTAGAAGGCCTCTTATCATGTGCCAAGAACTCTGCCACCTTAAGAGGAGAAGCCTCTGTATCTCACGTATCGCTTGACAGTCTCCACCCTGTCAGCTGAAGCCCGTGGAGACCGCGGTGGTACCTGTGGGAGTGGGGCTGAGTCAAGAGGTCCCGCCGAAGCGGAAGGCATCGGGGTGGCTCTCGTGACACATCCAACAGGTCTGGAAACCACTCTTTCTGGGCTCAGAACGGCGCAATCAAGATGAGCCTGGTGTTGCTGGAAGCCCGAAGTTTGTTGAGCACCTTCCTGATGAGAGGAAAAGGAGGGAAGGCATACAGGTCTTGGTTGTCCAAATTGTAAAGAAAGGCATCCGTGGCAATTGCTTCGGGATCCTGAAATGGAGAGACAAAGTTCGGGATCCTGTAGTTGAGACGTGTGGCGAAGAGATTGACAGTCGGGTAGCCCCATACCCGCCACAATTGACGGTCGCCTGCTGAGGCAGTCGGCAACCACGGTGTTGGAGCCCCATACAAATTGAGTCAAAATTCTCACCGAATGAGCTTCTGCCCAGTCTAAGGTCTCCCGAGCCTCGTTGTTGAGGAGAGTAGAGTGGGTAACCCCCTCCTTACTCAGGTACGTGAGTGCCGTGGTGTTGTCGGAGAAAACAGCAACAACAGAATTCCGCAGCACGTCCACAAAGTGTTGGAGCCCCAGGCGAATCACCCTGAGTTTCAGGATGTTGATATGGAGGGACTTCTCTTGGGTGTCCCAGAGGCCACTCACAGAATCCTGGAGAGAAGCCCCCCACCCTTTGTTTGAGGCATCCGTAAAGAGAAAGATGTCTGGAATAGCTAGATGGAGGGATTAACCCTGTGCCAAGTTCTGGTCCTCCAGCCACCACTCCAGGTCCCGACGACTGTTGAGATCCCAGCGTGCAGGACGGTCGTCCGCCATCGACTGTCTGTCCCACTGCAGGTTCAGCTGAATCTGAACAAGGCACATTCTCCTCCTTGATCCCGGCACTAGATGAATGAGGGAGGACAAGTGCCCGAGAAGTCGCAACCAGTCCTTTGCAGGTGGAGACGGGCAACTGAGGAAGGAACAAATTGTATTTTGGAGGTTGTGTATATCCTCCCCTGCGTCGGGAAAACCCTCAAAGGAGGAGAGCGAATCAACATCCCAAGGAAGGTCTTCTCCTACTCTGGAGTCAAAGAGGACTTCTCCCAATTTATGCGAATCCCCAGAACTGAACAGATGCCGATAAGACAAGCGGTGGCTCTTCGAGCCTTGTCTGCAGACGAAGCTAGGACTAACCAATTGTCCAGATATCGGAGGATGCGGAAGCCCTGACAATGGAACTCGGCCAAGACAGGGGCCATGAGACGAGTGAAGACAGTACAGAAGCTGAAGCAAAGGACTCAAAATTGTAAGTGGCAGCCCTCCCACGAAAAGCGCAAAAAATGCTGTCTGGATGGATGGACGGGCACCTGTAGATAGGCGTCCTTCAGATCGAGAAACACCATCCAGTCGTCCTGTCGTATTGCAGACATGACGATTCTGACCATCTCCATCTTGAACTTGGTGGTGACGACATACTTGTTTAGGATGGAGAGGTCGATGATGGGTCGGAAATCTCCCGAGGCCTTCAGAACGACAAACATGTGGCTGTAAAAACCCGGGGTAGGGAGTGCTTCCTCTATGGCACCCTTGGGCTTTAGTTGCTATATCTCCAACCGAAGTGCTTGTCCTTGAGTGATCCTGGGGCATAGCCTCTGGGTTCCTTGAAGTGGGTTGTGAGTGGTGGGAGCGCAGAGAAGGGAATCCTGTAGCCTTCCCTTAGAATGTCCAGGATCCATGTCTCTGCCCCTATCTTGAGCCACTCCTCCCACCTGCAGGCTAGACAGCCCGCAACTGCCCCCTGAAGAGGAAGGGCATCACTTCCGAAAGGGCTTGCCCTTCCGTCTCCCTCCTTGCATGCCAGAACGAGAAGAGTGAGAGCGCCAAACCATCCCCCCCGGGAGCCCCTGGCACAAGCGGCAAAGGAAGGTCTGCAGGCGGCAGCAGCAGAGGGCCTGACAGCTGTAGAGGTAGAAGGTTGGAGACCACATTCCACCAAGGTCGTGCCTGGGGCAGGACGCGGTCGGGCGAGAGCTCTGAGTGCAGCCTCATGGAGCATCCTATCAGCATTACTCTTTGAGGACTGTAGCGCCTCCTGAAGTCGGTCCTCATCGAAAAGGAGAGGGGTAAAAATGGAAGACCTATGAAGAATGCCTTTTTTGACCTGCGAGAGGTGGCCGAGGTAAGCCTCCCTCCTCCAGGCCCGCAAGTTGGCGATGACGTGAGTCGCGTCCTTGCAAGCATCATTAAGCGCCATATATATGGCTTTAAAGAGCTGCTCCTCCAAGTCTAAGAGGGGTGCAGGGAGGTTGTGAGCCGCCAGAAGATGCATGGCCCCCAAGCACCAAAAGGAGTAGTTAAGGGCGTCTCTAGATCTGGTGACCACCCCCTCCATCCTGGCCACCTCCGGGTGTTCACGGAGGACGCGAGGCTCTCTGGCACTAGGATGCAGAGCGGCGTGGAGGCTAGGATTAACTAAGGCAGCTGTAAACTTCCTGACCTGCCACACTGTAAATCTTAGCGAACCTGCCCAAAGGATAGCCAACTGAGATTGGTTTCTTTTCATTTGCCTTCAAATAAGCACTGTCGGCTTGCTCCATGAAAACCCTGACAGGCTGTGCCCTTCCAAGGAGGATGGGTCCCTTTCTTGTAGGTGAGGTGCTGGTACCTGGGGCCACAGGGCATTCCATGTCAATCTGCTGGCCCATTGCATCCTCAAATACCGAGTCAATGTAGTTCATCATACAATGGCACATGGAGGGGCTGTGAGGCGGGAACTCATGCCCCTCATCCCCCTCCAGGCCTGTAGGTAACCGGTCATGCCTCTCTGAGTTGCGACGTGTCCCGTCAGGCCCTGGAGATGGTGAGGCCCCTGAATCCTGCCACCCAGAACAAGAAGGGCGAGAAGAGCCAAGCAGGACACGCCGATCGTAAGCATCTGCCAGAAAAAGATCACCTCCAGGATGACAGCTGTCTGAGCATGTCGGGTCGTGCTGAGGAGGAGACACATCAGTCAAAACAGAGGCAACATGACCTCTGTGAAGACTCGTATGAGCAAGACAGTGGGTTTGTTGGGCCGTAGGGGGGTTGTCAGACACTGGACCCCTGCTGACTGAACGAACAGAGGAGGCAGTCCGTGGGAAAGGTGTGAGCATGCCATCCTGTGGGCGGGGAGACAAGGCAAGAGGGCAAGTGTCTCTTCCAGACGGGCCTTCACCCAAGGCCACGGGAGAGGAGCCAGGCCTACCACGCCAGCCCACCTTCCCCCAGTCCCCTCCCCAACTGACCGGTCCCGAGAAGGGGGGTAGCCGGACACCACTGAGGTGGGGCGGGACTTCTTGATCCTCCGAGCGTCATCCTTAGGTGGACGTGAATGCTTAAGAGGCACCTCTAGTCCTCGGACAGCCCCCCCTGGCCCCCTGACTCAGTGTGATTGCTCACACCTTTTTGCATCAGGACTCTAGAGGGCGGTACACTGAACTGCATCAGGTCCGGGTCCGAAGACAAGGGCACAGGTGGAAGAGAGGGGTCAGTAGTGTGGGGCGTGGGGGCACAGAACCACGCAAATCTCCTGAGAAGCAACAAAAGAGTTGACAGAAGCAAGCACCTCCTCCTGCCAAGACTTAAAAAACAAAGAGAGGTCAATAGCAACAGGAGGCTTAGTGCCCTGCTGGAAAGCCGAATCCCCAGCTGTTAGCTCATCCTGAGACAAAACACTAATGTCCTGAAACGAAATCTCCGAGCTGCCATGAACGTCAGACAAAACAGAGGCAGCCAGTGAAACCCTTGTCCCCTGAATAGGAGGAGGTGCTTTAACAGACTGCAATGTGCCTACGTCACGGGAAACATTACAAAAGGGGGCAACAGAACTATGTAAATGTTTTGCCTTGCCGCACCTCCTGTGCCTCAAACCACACTGGTACTTATACGTGGCAAGGACTTTATCACTGCTCCCAGTAGAACACCCATCACACCTCTTACCTGGGTTGCAGATATCCCTGCAATTAACACAAACAGAATGAGGGTCTTGGAGGAAACTGCCCAAGACCCTGATGCAGTCTGGTCTCGAGCAAACCCTTCTAGGAGGCTTAGACGATGACTGAGCCGGAAGAACCAGGCGTGGAAGCAGCCCCATCCATCAGCAAACTACTCTCCCGAGCAGCAACAGGATGCTCTGGACGAGCATGCTGCCCATTAAGGTCCTCTGCCATGAAAACACGAAGAAACCGGCAGAGAAAGCACTTGAAAAGTTCAAGAAACGAAACAGGGACGGAAGCGCAGCGCGTGTGTACACGATGCACGCCGAAAATTAACTGAGGGGCAGAGCATCCGATTCCGATCCCATCGGCAGCGCCGGGACCGCGCTGGCAGGCATAGCGCCAGGCGGAAATTTTTGTAATCTCGGCGGACGAAAGCAAGTGAGGCAGAGGAACTGCTAGTTTTTTTTTTTTGTATGAAAAACAGGTGTCTGTGATAGAAATTAAATTTGTTACCAACTCTGTTTCTGAGTTCTCTTTTACTTACATCTCAGATTTTGAGACTGGCATACATGAGTCTCTACCAGAGTACCTAGCACCATACGTGCATTTTCCTATGGTGTTCGTACCTGTCCTTGTCATCTGTATTTTATTAATACCTTTGTTCTTTTGTCTTAAAAGGGCTACTTCTTTAAATGATGTCCTTAAAGCCAGGCTCCATCGACAGCAGGAAGATATTAGGGATACTCCTTTGTAACCTGGTTAAACATGGTTAGGTACATGTCTCTAGTTACATCGCGAGGATGTGACGGATAGGTGACCGAGCGATGTACCCGCCATATGATAGGTAGGACCCATTGTACATAAGTATATCAGTCATTATAGAAATCTGATGCAATATTTCGTAATGTGGTGCAACACTTGTGAATGCTGACCTCGCCTTTCCCTCAAAAAGGGGCTACAGGTGCTTCTCTATTTTATAAAACTAAACAAGTACGTAGTTGTTGCATCCATGATTGACTCAGATAATTAAAACAAATAATTGTAATCTCTATACATAGAATGTATTTTATCTAGGTATCACTACAAGTGAGAAATAAATGTAATGAACAACATAAAACACCCGGTTGAGATTTCCCATCACATGACTGATGCCATGGTGTCAGCATCTTCAGGTTGAGCAGCTGCGGGCACCGGCGGAGAAGAGAGAGTATTAGCCAGTGACTGGGAAGTGAGGGTATGTTTCAGTGTGTGTGCGTCAAACTGTATGCTGCGGGAATTAAGTGACTCTGTGAACTCAGTGACATTACAAACACTTTCCCGAGTTTAAAACACACTTCTGTACTTGTACGTTGTGTGTGGACAGCACTTGTAAGTTTTGTACATAATATACAAACTTTATATTCTGAGTTTTCCTTCTAAACCTGGGTTGCTTAAGAACATCAAAAACCAACCAGTGAACCACTCGGCTCAACAACAGATAAAAACAATAAAATTAATAGCTTAATATGGGCCTACAGAATCTACAGTGGCCTGCTACCCAAACTAAATAATGCCTTTTTTATATAAAAAGGCTTAACAATATCTTTTTCCGCTCCTCCGTAAGGTTCTTGATGCTGCTGGGAAACAAATTCTCCAGCTTGGTCTTCATTGCTTACCAGGTGTTTTCGATTGGGTTGAGGTCTGAGGAGTTGCTTGGCCAGTTGAGAACATGTATATTGTTTCTCACAATGAACCCCTTGACAACCATGGACTTATGTGCTGGTGCCAAGTTGTGCATAGAATACTCTGCTTCATAAATGCTTCAAAATGTCAGCATGTGCTCCTCCAAGACCTCAATATAATTAGTTGCCTTCATCATCACATTCTTAGGAAGAGAGTAGAGTCCAACAGTGCCCTTATGACCAGTGAATCCCCCCCACACCATAACACCGTCTGGGTGTTTGACCATTTTTGACAATGTAGCAAAGGTCATACTGGGCATCCTCATGACACTGAAGTCACCCCTGACCAGTCAGAATGTGGTTTCATCGCTGACCATTTCTTACTGCCAGTCTGTCCATCTCCACTCCTTGTATTTCCGGTAGAAATCCAGATGTCGCTTCTTCATAGCCTCTGTCAGAAGCAGTTTCTTGGCAGTGTAGCATGCTGGCAATTTTAAATCCTTCTGAAGGTGGTGTTGAATAGTTCACACTGAAATGTTCTCTAGGAAGTGGAGATGTTTCTCTTTCAGGCTGACAGCTGTAATCAAAGGGTTTTCCTTCACCTCTCTTGCCAGGACATTACCTGTGTGCAGAGACATCTTCCTTGGTGCCCCAGAGCCTGGTTTTCTGGCTGGTACCGCACAAAGGAGGTTCTCTACAGTGGTTTTTAGCTTGTAAATGGTCCTCCTTGTCACCTCTAATTCTGTCGCTACACGTATGATGACAGACCAGCCTTGGACTAGGAGGGTAAAGGGCCAGGTTTTATCTTGAAGACATAGCTGTGCATAACCCATAATATTGAATGTGGGGTGTCTGGTCGCACATTGAAGTTGGCGTGCAACAAAAACCCTCCCTGTAGAAGCACTGAAGGCGCACTGAAGCTTGGTGTGGTAAATAACAAAATAGAGGTGGGCTATAGCTGACCAACATCATCACTAACTCCACCCATTCTGCTAGTGGCAGGAAAACACTAACTAATTTGCCAAGGGCGGGACCTTACTGTACACAGAAATTCACGTTTGTACTTTTTTATTGAGGTAAAAATGTATTCAGGCAACCCCCGATTAATGAACGTTCACACAACAAAATTTTGCTACAACGAACGTTTCCTTTACTACCATCAGCTCGTATAACAAACACCAAACGCGCTTTAACAAAATTTAATCCTGGTAATTTTTTCTAAGTTTGAAAGCCCCGCTGTATCATGCAAGCTGACAGGCTTTTGAATACACCAGCGTCTCTTGTGGACAAAACACGCACGGCTCACTCCCCTACCCTTCCCCGCTCTTAGTTCAAAACAATAACAGTATGCAGCAGCAGCTCGTTTTCCCTCAATCAACATGCCACCAAAACGCCCTGCAATCAGCCCTGCAATGTTGCCTAGCATTGCTAAGACCAGAAAGTCTTTACTCTCAAAGTGAAGCTGGATATTGTTCACAGGCACGAGGCGAGAAAACTAATAGCATTGCTCGCCACCATGGCTTGACTCCATCTACTATGTCTACTATTTTCAAGTCAGTAGACTCTATTAAGAAGGCTGATGAGACCATATCTTCCTTACAAGCTAAAAGAATCACCCGAACTCATGACTATGCAATGGATAAAATGGAAAGCCTTGTGGAAATGTGGTACATAAGTTTTGTATGCGGTACAATGGTGCGCCTTTTGTTTACATTCCACAGCTTGGCGGCTAGTGTCTTTCCTGCTCCCCTCTCCCTCCTTTCATAAATTTAAGATCATCAACATTATAAAGTTACTTGCATACATACACTGTTGGTTAGAGCGGAAGGTGCGGTACCTGTGATATTCTGTGAAGGAGATTAATGACACAGAAAATGTTTTAATGAGGGTACTCACCTAAACTAATAATTGATAGAGTGCCCTCGTGCCTTCTTGACCTTTGCGAGTCTCTTGGGAAGTGAATCACCCAGGTGGTGGAGATACTAAGCATCAATATTGTCCCATGTCCTGAAAAGTGGCTTGGAGGCATGGGAGGGAGGAGGTATATCTCTCCTTTAGCTTCAGTTTTATGCAAGCCCAGAGATTTTCTATAGGGTTAAGGTTTGGCAAATTTGCGAGCCAAGGTCTTAAAAGGCTGATTGCAGAAATCAAACCAGTCAAGAATTAACTTTGTTGTATGGCACGGTGCACCATCTTGTATGAAGGTATCAGCATTGCACTTTTCCATACACTCATCTAACTCATCTAGAATTAACTGAAAAGTTATTTTGGTTCATACAAACATTCTTAGGCAAAAACACTAGTTTTCCAAGACCATAGTAAGAAAAACAACCCCACACCATCAAAGAATCTGGGTGTTTTACTGTGTGTGTTGTGTAGCGTGGATCGTAGTGGTTACCACCGGGTCTGCTGTATACACGGTGTCTCTGGTTGTCTGTAACCTGAAAGCTTGCCTCATCTGACCAAAGCACCTTACACCACTTATCTAAATCCCAATCTTTGTACTGAGACACAAATGCAAGCCTACTGTTACAGTGACCATTTGTTAGGCAAGGTCTTGAAACTGCACGACAACTCCGGTACCCCAAATCGCGTTTCACATATCTTCGTACAGTCCTTTCACTCACTCCACCCAGCAATGCAGGATTCCTGGCCTTAAGTTCCTTGTTGTGTATGCGAGGGTTAGCCTCAAACTGTCTTTGAATAATGTTCAGAGTTCTCCGAGTCACACTGCGCTTACGCCCTTCTGGTTTGTAAGGTGGTGGCAAAGTGTTTCTTCCTCCCTCACAATAAATCTTTGTCCAACGTTGAACAGTTCTGAGAGCTATGCCAATGTTCGCGGCAATTTCTTGATTTTACTTATTCTCCCTCACTAAGGCACAAATAACTGGGATTTGGGCCTTACTAATTAGTTTCCTAGGTCCCACAATAAATAAGAACAGGGTAGAATGGTAAGCTCATGCATCCACAAAAAGGGGCCATGAGGGAGGGTGAAAGAAAATTGAAATTAAAGCACACGTGCCACAGCCGAATATTGACTAAGGAAACATATCATCTACTTTGACTACTAGAGCTGCAGAGTTGTCAGATAGTGACATACAGCAAATTCTGCCGTATCTTTAAGAGTTAAGAGGGGATGAATGAAATTTGGTCAGAGTGGAAGTCATGGTCCCTTTCACGCCTTCTGCTCTGACCAGCAGTATACATTAGTGTACATTATAATGACTTAGTCTTAAATTAAACTGTGTAACTGTTTAACTCCATAATTTCTACTTTCATTAGACCTTTTACTTTACTATGATGCACTCTCACTTTGTTTACTCTCAATGGAAGTTTAAGTCAGGGGTCAAACTTGTTATAATTGGTTCGCTTAATGAAAATTCATGCAATGAACATCTTTTTAGGAACGTAACCCATTTGCTAAGCGAGGGTTGTCTATACTTTTTTTTTTTTGTTGCCACTGCACAACACATAATATGCATTGCTTTAAAGAAAAATTAGTTAAGTGGAGATATGAAGACAAGACACTATGTGCCCTACCCAAACCTTGTACAATACAACTAGGTGAATACACACACACACACTTATGAATTTAAGCTTTTTTTTTTCTTTCTTTTTTTTATATCCTTGCCTATAGCGCCTGTAGGTAATTTGAAGAGTATTGGAAGTGTGAGTGATGAGGGTGGTAAATAAAACTCAGGCTGACCCAGGAGCACTTAACTACTCTAACGTGCTCCTGGGTGAGCCTGAGTTTTATCTACCACCCTCAACACTCATCTGTCCAAGTAAATATCTCAGTTTTGGAAGTGCTGTTCAGATTCCACCCATTAGTGGTGCAGGCAATTTTATTTATAATAGTATCCATATTACCACCTAAGTGCATCTTTGGTGTAACTACCTAGAACCTGGGTATCATGGTGACATGTAGGTATCTTTAAACCACTTGACAAATGGCAAAGTTTCAAGGCCATATTTGGTGAGATTCAAACCTACACGTGGATGTCTGCCTGATCCTATGCTCACCACCTTGTTCACTATGATCCCCTAGATTCTCTTGAAATTCCGTTCCTTGTTCCACTGAATAAAACATAATGAAAACAAGAAAGGAATATATTTCACAAATTGATATAAAATGCATGACATTATTTTACTTGATGTATATAAAAAATAGTTAATCCTTTTGCTCCTTTGCATTGTCTTAAATCAACACAAACTATCCTTAGTAGATCTTTGTCATCAACACATTCATCTACAATAATTGATAACTTTTCACTCAGAATTCTACTGACCATCTTCAGTTTTTCTAAAAAAAAAAAAAAAAAAAAAAAAGAGGAAAAAGCTGTTCCACCATACAAAACACACAATTGTAGCAGCATAACCTCTGGTACAAAAATAACTAAAACTATTACTGCTCATATA
>NC_059271.1:0-25000 GCF_017591435.1 Portunus trituberculatus
AACATCACTACTACTACTACTACTACTACTACTACTACTACTACTATTGTTATTATTACTACTATTATTATTATTATTATTATTATTATATTATTATCATTCACTACTACTACTACTACTACTACTTATACTACTACTATTATTACTATTATTATTACTATTATTACTATTACTACTACTACTACTACTACTACTACTACTACTATTATTACTACTATTATATTATTATTATTATATTATTATTATTATTACATTATTATTATTACTACTACTACTATTACTACTGCTACCACTACTACTACTACTACTATTATTATTATTATTATTATTATTATTATTACTACTACTGCTACTACTACTACTACTATACTACACTATTACTGCTGTTATTATTATTATTATTATTATTACCATATTATTACTACTACTACTACTACTACTATTACTATTATCTATTATTATTATTATTATTATTATTATTATTATTATTACTATTACTACTACTACTACTACTACTACTATTATTATTATTATTATTATTATTATTATTATTATTATTATCGTTATTATTATCATCTACTACTACTACTACTACTACTACTACTACTACTACTACTATTATTATTATTATTATTATTATTATTATTATTATCGTTGTTATTATCATCACTACTACTACTACTACTACTACTACTACTACTACTACTACTACTACTACCACTACTACAACTACCACCACTAGAACCACTACTACTACCACAACACTAGTGAAGCGTGACACATGCATCGTGAATGAGGCTGAGTGACATGTTCGCTGTTCATCTCAGCGTGACACGACACGACACGGCTCTAAAAACTGGTACATTTTCACAAACATTGCCCAAACATTCCTTTCAACATGACACATTCCCTGACACACTCTGTAAGCCTTTTGCCTTTTGATACATTGATACATTTGATACATTGATACATTCCCTGACACACTGGGAACTCAATTTGTCACATTACAAAACCGCCGCGCCGTGAATTGTAAGCCTTTCGCCCTTGAAATTCGCCTTTTGCCTTTTAAATTCGCCTTTTGCTTTTTGAATTTGCCTTTTGCCTTTTCATTTCGCCTTTTCCCTTTTGAATTCGTCTTTTGCTTTTGAATTCGCCTTTTGCCTTTTGAATTCGCCTTTTGCCGAACACAAAATGGTGTCTACATCATTTTCTAGTGACCCACGCCCACCTACACCTCAACCGCCCCCCCCTCGGGAACTGAGCCTCCCAATGAACCCCTCACTCTCATGGCTTGACGCTTATGCTACTACTACTACTACTACTACTACTACTACTACTACTACTACTACTACTACTACTACTACTACTACTACTACTACTACTACTACTACTACTACTACCACTACTACTACTACCACCACTACTACTACTGCTACACCCACTACCACTGCTACTACTACTACTACCACTACTACTCACTCTACTTCTACCACTACTACTACTACTACTACTACTACTACCAACACCACCACCATCACCACCACCACACATGTCACAGACCAGAGAGAGAGAGAGAGAGAGAGAGAGAGAGAGAGAGAGAGTGTGTGTGTGTGTGTGTGAAGAAAATATTGAAAATATAGAAGGAAAAGATAGATTTAGACATTTATGAAGCAGTATAAATGACAGCATTAATTGGTTCACAGTGCAGAAGGAGGAAATGTTAACAAAGGCGAGAAAGCTGGCCAATAGAAAGCTAGCTAAAATATCACTGAGGAAAGGACATTCAGTGGTTTTATACTATGCCTAGCGACAAGTTGCTCAAAACTACTCATTGGAAAAACTTTTGGAAGAGTGTGGCACTTCCTCCATTTTGTATGGAAGTACCATTATAGACCTTAATGAAATGGAAATTAGTAAGCTGCAGAGGATAGAAAATGGGGTTTTCCGGCAAATTTTAGGAGCACCAAGCTATACACCTATAGCAACCCTGATGGGGGAAGTTGGAGCATCTACGTAGTGTGAGTTGAAGAGTGAGGGAAGGGCAGGTAAAATATCTCAGATATCTACTGGTGGAAGGAAAAGACTTGGTGAGAAGGGTAGCAGAAGAGTTGGTGGAGAGCAGGCAAGGGAGATGGATAAAAAGAAAGGCACAGGAGCTAAAAGATCTGAGAGAATTAACACTACTGAAAGGAAGCATACAAAATGAAACAAAGGATATAATACCTATACTGTATTCTCACTTATATAGAATTGTATTTCTTCAAGGGATAATAAAATGTTTCAATGTTCACCTAATTATATAATGTAATTAAGATTTGCTGCATTATAACATTTATTACAATGATGACATCACTCCATCAATACACTGTAGTGTTGTAAACGTGTATTTTAACCAAAATTAATAATTAATAATGAATATAATTTTGAAATTAGTTTTGTTGTCAAGCTTTGAAGAAAACAGTGGAGAGTGTTCCAACATAGTGTACTGTACAATGATTAAGTGACTTGTTTTGCAAGGATAGCGTTACTTGTTGAAATATGTAACCATTTCTTTTCAGCGGCCTTCATTTGTCATGTTACCCTTGTTCCCTTGTTGTTTGTTTTGCACAGGTCGCTTCATTTGTTTTCATATATGTATTGTGAAACCTAAAGGAAGGGTGAGGCGCCCCGCCCCGCCCCGCCAGGCTACCAGTCTGGCTGTGGGCAGTGTCAGGTAGTGTTACACATCCCCCCCTTCCAGTCATTGGGGTTGGGTTGGGTTGGGTTGGGTTAGGTGAGGTCAGGCTGAATTAGGTTAGGTTAGATTAATGTTAGGATCAAATTAGGTTAGGCTAGGTAAGGTTTCCATGTTAACCACAAAGATAACATTGAGTACATGGCAACACTGTCCCTGCCTTTCAATCATTCTCATACGTTCCCTCCAGGCACTCTCTAAGAAATCTTTCACACCCTCAATCACCCGACCACTTACCTGTTTCTCAACACACAGCCCCACCAGGTACTCCATCCATTCCCTAGCATTCCTCTCTCTCATCTCACTACATGCTTCTACTCCTATCTCTTCTGTCACTACACCTAACATCCTGTCTCTTGCACACTCCAGTATCAAGTATTCTACTGTCTCATCCACACCCTCTCGCATACCTCACACACCTTGCTTCCTCCATTCTTCCACCTATACACCCTGCTGTTCACCTCCAGGGACTTGGTCCTGGCTCTGAACAGCAGTTCCCCCCGCGGCTCCCATCATAAAAACTTTCACACGTAGGCCGGTCCTTTCTCCGATACCATTCTAGCGTTGTCTTCTCACTCATCCCCCTCCTCCACTCTGCTTTTCCTTTCTCTTCCACACGCCTATTGATTTCTCTCTTATTTGCGTCTACACTTCCATGTCCTATGGCTCCTCTTAACAACCATTCCATTTCACCCACCCAAATTTCTATATTAAACGACTCCTGTGCCCACTGTCCATACACGTTCCATTCGGACACCTTTTTTGCCCATTTACTCCCATCCATCCTCTGCAGTGTAACCCAATACCTCAACACTGCCTTAGCTAACCTTTCCCTAAATGTACTCCACCCCATATCTCCTCTGATCGCCTCCACTGCCACATACCTGTTGGCACCTAACGCTATCCTGCCTGTCATGTTCTGCAGCACCTCTAGCCTATTCAGGTCTTTCCTAGTCCACACTGTTGTTTCTAAACCATACATGATGCTGGGGATAGCTACTCCTTCCATAGTCCTCTAACTACCTCATACTTATTTGCCCTGCACCGTGCTACACTACCTAGCCTCCCCACCCATTGGTTAGTCCGTGCTATTCTTTCCTGCTTGGTCCTTTCACACCCTCTTTCATCCAGCCAAATACCCAGATACTTGTACTGCTTTGTTCTTCCTATTTCCTCCCACCCACCATCCATGTCCTGTCCCTGTCTAACGCATCCCCATTTACTACTAATACTTTACTCTTCTCCCTGCTGAATCTAACGTCAAAATCCCTTCCATACTGTCCTGTTCGCCTCACTCGCTGCCATCTCCTCCACATGTAGGCCAAATAGTAAAGGGGAAAGAACACAGTCTTGTCTCACTCCTCTCTCATTACTTACCCATCCAGTCACCAGATCCCCCATACTAAACACCGCTCTTGTATTCTCATACATACTCCTAATGATTCTCACTATCTTCTCACTCACCCCAACTTTTTCTAATACCTTGCACAGCATTCTCCTATCTACTCTATCATAGGCCTTCTCTATGTCTAGAAAAGCTAAATACTTCTTCCTACCGTCCTTTCTCGCTCTCCCTATCACTTCATTTACTACATACATGTTATCCTCACCTGTTCTATCCTTCCTAAACCCATTCTGTTCCTCACCCATTACCCTATTTCTTTCTATCACTTCACTCAGTCTTTCATTCAACACACCACAGAATATCTTACACACTGAATCACACACTGCTATTGGTCTATAGTTCCTAATTTCCTTCCTACTTTTACTACCTCCTTTATGTACAAGTGTCACTCTACTTTCATTCCAGGTTGCAGGCACTCTTTCATCCCTCCAAATCCTTCCAAACAACTCATGCAGCCCCTCAATCACTCCTCGACCACCCTCTCTGTAAAATTCATTCAGAATCCCATCGATACCCGGAGCCTTACCTCTCTTTAATTTCTTTACATACCTTTCAATCTCATCCATACTGATCTCTTCATGCATTCCTTCCTCTATTTTCCTACCTAGGGTGATGTTTCCTAAGTTCCTAGCTGGCTCATTCACTCCTCCGATAGCTTTCCAGTACTCTTCTATCTCTCTAATCATTTCCTCCCTTTCCTTAATTCTCCTTCCATTCACTACTAACTCTTCTACATGGTCTACTTTATTACCTTCCTCTCCTCTTAAAAATTTATACCATTCCCTATCTCCTTCACCCTTTCTCCTAAGTTCCTCAATAATTTTCCTCTCCTCATTCCCTCTGGCCCTCCTGATTAATGGTTCAAAAGCTGTCAATGTCAACACTCCAAGCTAGCAATGACGGGTGTCTTGATCTTGATCTTGATGGTACAGGTGACGCAGAATTTCTTCTGGGTCAGGCCTTTGTATCGGCAGCTCCTGTAGGGAACATAAAGAACACCAGACAACAAAGAGGGCAATCACCATCTTTCACACCACTAGTTCCTGCATCTGGCACGCCACATTCTCTCCAGGAACTCTTTCACAGCCTCAATCATCCTTTCATTCGTCTCCCCACACAGTCCCAGCAGCAACACCATCCATTCCCTTCCTGTCATCTCCACTCTGTCATGCCCCAGCTCCCTCAGCACCACTTGCATCATCTCATACCTGTCTCTGGCATACTTCACACACTCCACCACCACATGTTCCACTGTCTCATCCTCTCCCAAGTCACACATCTGGCACACTTTGCTGCGGGACTCTGACCATCTATAATTCCTTGCATTCACATCCATGCACTGTGCCCTAGCTCGGAAGAGAAGATCACCACCCAGGCTTCCGTCATACCACTTTTCATACATTGGGGCCTCTTTCTCTCTATACCATACCAAGGTACTCTTTTGCTCCATCCTATTTCTCCAGTCATCCAGTCCCACACCTTTCACTACTCTGTCTATCTCACTCTTCCACTTCCTTACATCCCATTCTCTACCTTCTCCATTTCTAACAATCATACTCCAGTCTCTCTCTAAATGTCTTCCTTCTACCTGTTGAAAACCCAACTACTTACTAACCCACTCTTTGCTACCAGCCTGACACACCTCTTCCCCACTTGCTACTCCTGACATTCCACAGAAACACTTTTCTCACTATCCTTGCATCATTCATTCGTTCTAACCTAGCCTTATACTTTAGGGTCGCTTTCACATATCTCTCTCTAAAAGTGCTCCAACCCATATCACCCCTAAGGGCCTCTACTGCTGCATATCTAGGTGCATTAAGTGCCATTCTTGCAACTCTATTCTGCCCTATTTCTAACTTATCTAGTTCACTCTCATTCCAAGCAATCACATCCATACCATACATGATGCTCGGAACAGCCACGCTCTTCCAAACTTCTCGCAGCACGTCATATTTACTCGCCCTCATCCTTGCTGCACTTCCTAGACGACCTACCCACTGATTTGCCATACTTATCTTCTCATTCTTAATCTTTACACAGCCATCCGGACTCATCCACATCCCCAGATACTTATATTCATCTGTCTGCTGCACCTCATTCACTCCTAATCTCCACACATGGTTCCTCTCATCCTCTGACCTATGCACAACCATTACCTTACTCTTTTCACTACTAAATCTCACTCCAAAATCTCTTCCATACCCATCTACTACATCAAGCATACTCTGTAGCTCTTCTGCCGACTCACTCATGACTACAACATCATCTGCATACAAGAGCACATCTATCTTATCATTTCCCACATTTACACCTGCATTCATTCTCCTCATTCTAGCAGCCAATTCTTCTGTATATAAGCTAAAGAGGGTTGGTGATAATATGCAACCCTGCCTAACTCCTCTTTCACTCTTCACCCAGTCTGTCTCTATATCCCTAGTTTATACTTAGCTCTTGTATCCACATACATACTTCTCACTATGTTAACTATCTTTGCACTTAACCCAATTTTTCTAACACCCTACCTAGCATTTCTCTGTTTACCCTATCATATGCTTTCTCTATGTCTAGGAAACCTAAGTATAGTTTGCTACCATCCCTTTTCTTTCTCTCAATCAATTCATTCACCACAAACAGATTGTCTTCTGCTCTCCTGTCCACTCGGAATCCATTTTGCTCTTCGCCTAACACTCCAACTCTCTCAATCCATTTGCACAATCTCTCATTCAACACCGCACTGAACACTTTGCCTACTGTGTTAACTAACGCAATCGGCCTGTAGTTCCTCAACTCATTCTTACTCTTATATCCTCCCTTATGCAACAAGGTCACCCTGCATTCATTCCACATTCTCGGCACTCTCTCCTCCTCCCACACCTGGTTGAACAACTCAGTCATCCTATCAATCACTACTTCTCCTCCATTTTGTACATTTCATACGGTATCTCATCCGGCCCTGCTGCCTTCCCATTCTTCTGCTTCTTCACACATTTCTCCACCTCCTCCCTGCTGATCCTTTCATTCAACTCATCTGCATCCTTTCTCTCCAGTGACACATGTCCTTCATCCACATCAAAGACCTCACTTACACCTCCAATCTCTTCCCAAAACTCTTTTATTGCCCTTCTCATTTCTTCCTTATCAGTCACCACTGCCCCATTCACCTTCAGGCTCTCCACATTCTCACTGTTAGGCATCCCTCACCCCTCAGGAATCTATACCATTCTCGCCCACCTTCCATACCTTTCTCTCTAAGGGACTGAATCACACTTCTCTCACTTGTAACTTTAGCATTCATTATCTTTCGCTTCGTCATTCGCTGCTGACTCACATACGCTGCCCATGCATTCAGGTACTCCTTTCAGCTTCCTCACTCTCATGTCTCCTCTTTCTTAACTGTCTGCACACCCTATTCAGTCTCTTCCTTTCCTTCCTAGCATCCCTGATCTCATTATTCCACCACGGCCTACATGCATGCTTTCTGGCACTTGTTCTTGCATACCCTATCTGGCTTACTGCTGCATTCCTCACATTTTCTACAAATCTATCATTCAGTTCATCCACGTCGCTTAGACTTTCATCCTCCCAGCTCCTCTCACTCAAGTCCACCTGGAAATTCTCCCATCCTACATCTCTCAATCTCCACTTTTTCCTCTTGGCCTTGGCATTTGTTCCATCTCTTCCATTCAACTTGCACTCTAACACCAGCATGTTATGGTCTGAGACTATGTCAATCATCCCATCTTCATCAATCCACATGCGGTCAGCAACTTCACGCATTCTCCCATTCACTAGCATGTAGTCAATCGCAGACTCCTGGTTCCTCCCACTCCAAGTCACTCGTCCTTCAGCCAGGGTCTCATTGAGATTCTCCAAACTCACCTCATTCACAAGCTCATCCAGCATCTCACCGTTCCTGTTCATTTGTTCACCTAACATACCTATGTGGGCATTCATGTCTCCCATAACAATCACTCTCTCTCCAGCATACTCTCTTGCAATCTTTTTCAAAACACTATATTTTCTGCCATTCTCCTAACTGCTCTGTCGCCTTCCACTGTCATATACACTACCACTACGACTATCCTCTCAGCTCTGCCACTTTCACTCCTGCACTCCACTCGAACAGCTAGCACGTCCTCACCTCAGCACTGTCTCCTATGTCCAGCTCTTCCACCTCAGGTTCCTCACCTTTTGTGGAGCAAGGCTACGCCTCCTCCTAACTTATCCTGTTTTCTACGCCCTTTCCCTATCATGACATATTTCCATGCAACTATATTGTGGCATCATATCACCTCAGACGCTGTGGCGCCATGCAGCAAATTGTTGACTAATTTCGCTTCACTTGCAAACCAGATATTGTTTTGCATCTCTTTCAACTGATAGGAAAACAAGTCGATACATTATGCATTTTATTATATCAAGAGATATTGTGTTGCCATTAGAAATATATAGGAGTATCATTCACAAGATATCGTCATATCATTAGGTATAAAAAATAAATGCAAGTAACAAAAACTGCACCACGTTACAAGACACTGGCCAGACACTTAAATTAAGTATTGCATTGAAAGACTCACAAAACATCATCTCGGGAAACACGTAACAATACCTTTGTGCTTCACAACAGGAATGATGAGTGATGAGCAGAGGAATCGTGACCCAAGAGGTTACCTTCCTCTCTTAGTCTACACTCTCCTTCCTTAAATACTATATACATATGTACACCGTACACTCCTATTACAATGCTATGCATAACTTCTAAATATTACCGTTTTCTGCTGGTGTAGATAAGGCATTGCAAAAAACCATACCCGCTACATATCTACAACTGTCTACAAATTCTACAAATTTATCAACCCAATCTACAAATGGTCAATGATATACACTACACCAGTGATGAAGATCTGTGGCCAACCTTCAGAACTTTATTGGTACGTCTCCAAGAATCACCCTTTTCTTCTTTCTCTTCCTTTTTTTTCCTCCTCTTGTTCCTTTGGCAACACCTGCAGTAGTAGCAGTCTGGTGTCTGTTGTATGTCATGCACGCTCACTCCAAAAACTTGCCTCACTTCTTTGGCGTTAGTAGTACTGAATCCTGGAACAAGAGATGGAACAATATTGAAATGGCGTCCTCCTCAATGCCTGTTGTCTTGTAGTACACAGGGTTGGGAAAGGAATTGTGGATGATGTAACGATAAGGATGGTATGTTAAGGAGAGCCAAGGTGGATCGGGTTTGCGTGAGTGGCTCTGTAGACCTAAGGAGGAAAACTGCCGTACCAAACCCATAATACCAAAACAATTGTTCAGTTTACTGTCCATATCAATTTGGAACACTGCCGAACCTGTTATAATGGTCAACAATTTGAAATCATTGAAACTAGCTTTGTCAAATCCCCTTGGATACTGCCAACATGAAAAACCTCATAGTATCAATAAACGCACTTACAATTCACTACAAGCACACATTATGCACCAATACTGACACCACACCACAAAACACACCATACACAACTGACACACACACAAACAACTTAAATCACTCAAAACTAACCCAAAACACCCTGCAACACCTCAAAATATAAAAAGCTCACCCAAAACACATTACAGACACCCAAGTTACCAATATCATCCCTACACACACACACACACACACACACACACACACACACACACACACACATATGTAGTGAACACAACTACACTACACTAGCTAAGAGAGAGAGAGAGAGAGAGAGAGAGAGAGAGAGAGAGAGAGAGAGAGAGAGAGAGAGAGAGAGAGAGAGAGAGAGAGAGAGAGAGAGAGAGAGAGAGAGAGCAAACAAATCTTAACAGAAAAACAAGAACAACAACAACAAAACCACAACTTCCTTTACTCCTTTATCAAGGGCAGAACACGGAGACACAGGCTTGCCCGACTTTAGTGAACAGCGGCGGGCAGTCAGTGTGATGCAAGGTGTAGGTAATCTGCGCCGTGAATTGACCGCCCACAGCCTCCGCCACGTCCACCTCATTCTGCCTGTCGTCACCTGGGAACGAAGCGGGTAATCAATGATAAAGAACACTTGTTATGAGGGCCCACTGACACTGAGCTAGCCTGTTGAGGGCCTCAAAACATACTCAAAAATCCTTGCAGAGGCCCAATTCATTCTTACACACACCCACGACAAACCACACATACCCAAACCCTCTTAAAAAACTCAATAACATTCCAAAACATACTAAGAAAACACAGAACAGGTGAAAATACCTCCAAACTCACTAGAAACACCCAATATTTACTGAAATATCTTCCACACACACCCAAAAGACCACTAAAACCCACCCCACCACTTATAACACTCAGAACACCACCCAATTCCTCAAAGTTCTCCCAAACCACACTCAAAACATGCTAATACTCACACACACCTCAATCCACTCCCAAAATACGTAAAATATACCTAAAAGATCTAACATATACTGAAAACAAACGAAATGAACCCCAAAGCATATTTATAACACTCCAAACAGCTTGGAACATTAATGAACAAGCTTAAAATACCCCAAATCTATCCCAAAACCAACAGTATGCATTATAAAGAACTTACCTAAATATTACACCTTGGCTCCTTCTCTTATTCCACCTTTATTTCTCATTTCTTCTTCATCCTTCTCCATTGTTACTCCTTCTTCTTCCTCCTCCTCCTTCCATCCACACGTCTGAGCCTAGAAACACATCAAAACACTAGATATTAGACAAAATATTCAGGAAATGGAGGGTGACTTAAGTATTATGGCTTTGCTGCTGCTCCTCTTCCTCCTCCCTTTCTCCTCTCTTCCTCTTTATCCTCCTTTATTTCAACTTTCTTCCTCTTTCTGCTACAATTATCTAAACATCTGAACCTAGAAACCCACGAAAACACGTAGAAATCACTAGATATTAGGCAAAATATCGACGAACTGTGGATTTGGAAAATTGGCGCCAGCCACTACCTGGGTGGGCTGTGGTCATCCGAGAGAGAACGGGAACGGGGTGACTCGGCTAAATTACGTAAATCATTTCATTTCAAAATGACTTTTAGAAAAACGAAGCCACGGCCAAACGCTTGTTATTTTATGACGTGATAAATACTTAAACTAATTTTCAAAATATCAAAATATCTCCAGCTTAACTGGTTTTTAAAAAAGGTCTAAATTAAGTACGTTAAAAGTACAAAACATTTTAACCCATAAATCTCTTAAAACGTCCTATAAAGTCAAGCCATTTTCACTTGGCGTGTATTTTATCACATTTCAGGGAGTCTGAGCTATCTTTTAGGGCCTTCTACAGCGTGTTAGACCGAGAAGCAGAAACGTGAGCAAATAAAATAAAGAAAAATAAGAGCTTTATACAACAGCACCAAACACCATTTCAAAGTCCACATATTTCACTCAATAGATTGATTACACGCTTAAAAGAGTATAACCGACTTTTGACACCATAATGGCTCAGTTATACCTTGAAATGAAAAAGCTCAAAATTCCAAGTGGGAAATTTTGAGCGTTAAAAAGCCTTTAACATACGCCATAAAACACCACTAAACGCCACATATTTACCCAGCACAGGCGCGGAACACACTTCAAACACAACGAAACATTTATAGAAACCATAAAAACATACCATGGAAGCGCAATATTACCGTCAGGAAATATTCGAAAAAGTATTTGACCCAACTGGCTGGTGACGGGTGGGTGAGGGCGGGTGTAGGGTGTTGGCTAGGGGACCGTCGGGGGGGAAGCGGCCTGGAGGCAACACCGGCGGCGGGACATCCATATATAGCCTTTATCATCTCACCAAACCAAAATTAAGCCACAGAGAGAAATTTTGACTAGACTAAATGAAATGTTAGACTGGTGGCTACCTTGTGACACATGTTTGGCCGAGGGTAAGTGAAGGAAACAAATATGAGAGGGTAATACAGACGCCTTGCTCTTTTATGCTCCTTATACCATTACTTGAAAATATTTGCGTACTGTTTTCACTCTCATATGTAAAGAAAACCTAACATTAAGTGAATAGCCTTATAAATACCTTTAATACACGAAGATTAGGCAGTATGGAGTGTTGTGGTGAAGGCTTGCTGCTGGTGGTTGGTACTTCTTGAAAACTGTCGGTAATATAGCAACACTTCACTTTATTTTGTGTGTGTGTGTGTGTGTCTGTGTGGGTGTGTGTGTGCGCGTGTGTGTGTCTCTGGGTGTGGGTGTGGGTGTGCATGGGTCAGTATAGCCCACCGCCACAACTGTGTTCACCACCACCACCGCTAAAAGACTACTGCCGTAGCAAAAGATTGTCTGTGAAGACAGGACGCATGTATATATATGTTTATGATAAATATCTGTTACTAAATCTCTTATTAATGAGACGCTATGCTTATACAAATACCACATGTCGATTTATTGGTTATTGTGACATCTTCCTCTTCGTTATCGTGTCCAGCTTTTGTTATTTGTCAAAGCAGGAAATATTAAATTGTATCTTGTTGTACAGCGAGTGTGGCAACTCCGCGAGGCAATAAACAAGGTGCTTAAAAGGCAGACTGTACTATTTTTCATTCACCATTTCTACCGCCTGATATACGAGTATTTCTGACAATAAACCAGGGTGACAGGACACTAAGTAGAGGAATATAGACTTTTTTCTATCTACATGCACATCTATATTGTTAATTATTTACGAATTTATTGACTTATCTATCTGCCTGCCTATCCATCTATCTATTTGTTTGCCCAACTGTCTATTTACATATCTATCAACCCATCAAATTACCCGCTTATCCATCTATCTTCACACAAGCATATAAATACCATGAGTGCGAGGCAGGTGTGGACACAGGATGGCGTACACATGTCCACTATTGGAAAGGTGTGGGTGGCCTGGAACTTGGTGGAGTGGGCTCAGCGTTGGGAGGAAGGCAGCAGGAATAGGACAGAATCCAGAGAGAAGGGGCAGGTGTTTGTATGAGAGAGGAGGACAGAAGCGTGAAAGAGAGCAGGTTACCGAGAGAAAGGGAACCTGCGGGAGGAGAGTGGGTAAATGTAAAGGAAGAGGAGGTACCCACAGGGCGTCAGGATGCATGAGGATTGGGTGTGTGAATGTGAGAGGATGGGGCACTGGCAAGTTTGAGGATTTATGCAAGGAGCTGAATGAATGGAGCTTGGATGTGGTAGGTATCACGGAGACTCACCTGCGGGACGTGGTGCATATGGAAGGAAATGAGTTTGTCATGATAGGGAAAGGGCGTAGAAAACAGGATAAGTTAGGAGGAGGCGTAGCCTTGCTCCACAAAAAGGTGAGGAACCTGAGAGTGGAAGAGCTGGACATAGGAGACAGTGCTGAGAGTGAGGACGTGCTAGCTGTTCGAGTGGAGTGCAGGAGTGAAAGTGGCAGAGCTGAGAGGATAGTCGTAGTGGTAGTGTATATGACAGTGGAAGGCGACAGAGCAGTTAGGAGAATGGCAGAAAATATAGTGTTTTGAAAAAGATTGCAAGAGAGTATGCTGGAGAGAGAGTGATTGTTATGGGAGACATGAATGCCCACATAGGTATGTTAGGTGAACAAATGAACAGGAACGGTGAGATGCTGGATGAGCTTGTGAATGAGGTGAGTTTGGAGAATCTCAATGAGACCCTGGCTGAAGGACGAGTGACTTGGAGTGGGAGGAACCAGGAGTCTGCGATTGACTACATGCTAGTGAATGGGAGAATGCGTGAAGTTGCTGACCGCATGTGGATTGATGAAGATGGGATGATTGACATAGTCTCAGACCATAACATGCTGGTGTTAGAGTGCAAGTTGAATGGAAGAGATGGAACAAATGCCAAGGCCAAGAGGAAAAAGTGGAGATTGAGAGATGTAGGATGGGAGAATTTCCAGGTGGACTTGAGTGAGAGGAGCTGGGAGGATGAAAGTCTAAGCGACGTGGATGAACTGAATGATAGATTTGTAGAAAATGTGAGGAATGCAGCAGTAAGCCAGATAGGGTATGCAAGAACAAGTGCCAGAAAGCATGCATGTAGGCCGTGGTGGAATAATGAGATCAGGGATGCTAGGAAGGAAAGGAAGAGACTGAATAGGGTGTGCAGACAGTTAAGAAAGAGGAGACATGAGAGTGAGGAAGCTGAAAGGGAGTACCTGAATGCATGGGCAGCGTATGTGAGTCAGCAGCGAATGACGAAGCGAAAGATAATGAATGCTAAAGTTACAAGTGAGAGAAGTGTGATTCAGTCCCTTAGAGAGAAAGGTATGGAAGGTGGGCGAGAATGGTATAGATTCCTGAGGGGTGAGGGATGCCTAACAGTGAGAATGTGGAGAGCCTGAAGGTGAATGGGGCAGTGGTGACTGATAAGGAAGAAATGAGAAGGGCAATAAAAGAGTTTTGGGAAGAGATTGGAGGTGTAAGTGAGGTCTTTGATGTGGATGAAGGACATGTGTCACTGGAGAGAAAGGATGCAGATGAGTTGAATGAAAGGATCAGCAGGGAGGAGGTGGAGAAATGTGTGAAGAAGCAGAAGAATGGGAAGGCAGCAGGGCCGGATGAGATACCGTATGAAATGTACAAAATGGAGGAGAAGTAGTGATTGATAGGATGACTGAGTTGTTCAACCAGGTGTGGGAGGAGGAGAGAGTGCCGAGAATGTGGAATGAATGCAGGGTGACCTTGTTGCATAAGGGAGGATATAAGAGTAAGAATGAGTTGAGGAACTACAGGCCGATTGCGTTAGTTAACACAGTAGGCAAAGTGTTCAGTGCGGTGTTGAATGAGAGATTGTGCAAATGGATTGAGAGAGTTGGAGTGTTAGGCGAAGAGCAAAATGGATTCCGAGTGGACAGGAGAGCAGAAGACAATCTGTTTGTGGTGAATGAATTGATTGAGAGAAAGAAAAGGGATGGTAGCAAACTATACTTAGGTTTCCTAGACATAGAGAAAGCATATGATAGGGTAAACAGAGAAATGCTAGGTAGGGTGTTAGAAAAATTGGGTTAAGTGCAAAGATAGTTAACATAGTGAGAAGTATGTATGTGGATACAAGAGCTAAGTATAAACTAGGGATATAGAGACAGACTGGGTGAAGAGTGAAAGAGGAGTTAGGCAGGGTTGCATATTATCACCAACCCTCTTTAGCTTATATACAGAAGAATTGGCTGCTAGAATGAGGAGAATGAATGCAGGTGTAAATGTGGGAAATGATAAGATAGATGTGCTCTTGTATGCAGATGATGTTGTAGTCATGAGTGAGTCGGCAGAAGAGCTACAGAGTATGCTTGATGTAGTAGATGGGTATGGAAGAGATTTTGGAGTGAGATTTAGTAGTGAAAAGAGTAAGGTAATGGTTGTGCATAGGTCAGAGGATGAGAGGAACCATGTGTGGAGATTAGGAGTGAATGAGGTGCAGCAGACAGATGAATATAAGTATCTGGGGATGTGGATGAGTCCGGATGGCTGTGTAAAGATTAAGAATGAGAAGATAAGTATGGCAAATCAGTGGGTAGGTCGTCTAGGAAGTGCAGCAAGGATGAGGGCGAGTAAATATGACGTGCTGCGAGAAGTTTGGAAGAGCGTGGCTGTTCCGAGCATCATGTATGGTATGGATGTGATTGCTTGGAATGAGAGTGAACTAGATAAGTTAGAAATAGGGCAGAATAGAGTTGCAAGAATGGCACTTAATGCACCTAGATATGCAGCAGTAGAGGCCCTTAGGGGTGATATGGGTTGGAGCACTTTTAGAGAGATATGTGAAAGCGACCCTAAAGTATAAGGCTAGGTTAGAACGAATGAATGATGCAAGGATAGTGAGAAAAGTGTTTCTGTGGAATGTCAGGAGTAGCAAGTGGGGAAGAGGTGTGTCAGGCTGGTAGCAAAGAGTGGGTTAGTAAGTAGTTGGGTTTTCAACAGGTAGAAGGAAGACATTTAGAGAGAGACTGGAGTATGATTGTTAGAAATGGAGAAGGTAGAGAATGGGATGTAAGGAAGTGGAAGAGTGAGATAGACAGAGTAGTGAAAGGTGTGGGACTGGATGACTGGAGAAATAGGATGGAGCAAAAGAGTACCTTGGTATGGTATAGAGAGAAAGAGGCCCCAATGTATGAAAAGTGGTATGACGGAAGCCTGGGTGGTGATCTTCTCTTCCGAGCTAGGGCACAGTGCATGGATGTGAATGCAAGGAATTATAGATGGTCAGAGTCCCGCAGCAAAGTGTGCCAGATGTGTGACTTGGGAGAGGATGAGACAGTGGAACATGTGGTGGTGGAGTGTGTGAAGTATGCCAGAGACAGGTATGAGATGATGCAAGTGGTGCTGAGGGAGCTGGGGCATGACAGAGTGGAGATGACAGGAAGGGAATGGATGGTGTTGCTGCTGGGACTGTGTGGGAGACGAATGAAAGGATGATTGAGGCTGTGAAAGAGTTCCTGGAGAGAATGTGGCGTGCCAGATGCAGGAACTAGTGGTGTGAAAGATGGTGATTGCCCTCTTTGTTGTCTGGTGTTCTTTATGTTCCCTACAGGAGCTGCCGATACAAAGGCCTGACCCAGAAGAAATTCTGCGTCACCTGTACCATCAAGATCAAGATCAAGACTGTTGGTGGTGGCAATGTCAGTGTGGTGTGTATTGGTGGTGGTGGTGGTGATTGTGGTGGTAACTATTGGTGGTGTGTTTGCTTGTTTTGCATCGTGAATATTGATTGATTGAGTGGCTGAAAGATTGACGGATTGATGGATAGATTGCCTGTCTAACTAATAGATTCACTGACTGACTGATATTTGGACTGACTCACTGACTGACTGACTGACTGATTAAATGAATAAAATACTAACTAAATGACTGACTATCTGGCTGACTGACTATTTGGCTAACTGACTGAATGACTGAATGATTGACTAACTGACTGTCTGACACACTGGTTGATTGTCTGTTTGACAAATGGCGCCTGTCCTTGGCAGAAAAAAGCATCGCGCGGTACGAAGGCGCTTAGAAGTGTACCGTAGGATGTATGTGGTGCGCGTGGCCAGGCACGTGTTGCCGTACGCGAGTGTGCACGTGTAGGGACCTGACAAGTGTGTAGAGAAACAATGAAGACGACAGTGGCAAAGGGAATCGGATAAGCGCCTGACACCACGTATATGTCACCCACGATTCACCCACGCCCACGCCCGTGCTACGTGGGTCCGAAAGCGTGTAGGTTGGGAGGGATGTGTCTTCAGGGACTCCCCGGTTGACACGAAACAGTAGGGGAAGGTTGGCGATGCAATTAATGCGGGAACTGGCAGTGGTTGTGGTGGTGTTGGTGTGGTGGTGCTTGTGTGAAGATAGATGGATAAGGTAATTTGATGGGTTATAGATATGCTTGTGTGAAGATAGATGGATAAGCGGGTAATTTGATGGGTTGATAGATATGTAAATAGACAGTTGGGCAAACAAATAGATAGATGGATAGGCAGGCAGATAGATAAGTCAATAAATTCGTAAATAATTAACAATATAGATGTGCATGTAGATAGAAAAAAGTCTATATTCCTCTACTTAGTGTCCTGTCACCCTGGTTTATTGTCAGAAATACTCGTATATCAGGCGGTAGAAATGGTGAATGAAAAAATAGTACAGTCTGCCTTTTAAGCACCTTGTTTATTGCCTCGCGGGAGTTGCCACACTCGCTGTACAACAAGATACAATTTAATATTTCCTGCTTTGACAAATAACAAAAGCTGGACACGATAACGAAGAGGAAGATGTCACAATAACCAATAAATCGACATGTGGTATTTGTATAAGCATAGCGTCTCATTAATAAGAGATTTAGTGACAGATAGTTATCATAAACATATATACATGCGTCCTGACTTCACAGATAACCTTTTGCTACGGCAGTAGTCTCTTAGCGGTGGTGGTGGTGAACACAGTTGTGGCGGTGGGCTATACTGACCCATGCACATCCACACCCAGAGACACACACACGCACACACACACACACACACACACACACACACACACACACACACACACACACAAATAAAGTGAAGTGTTGCTATATTACCGACAGTTTTCAAGGAGCACCAAGAGGCAATCAGTATGAGAAACCGTGCAAGCCTTCACCACACTGCCTAATCTTCGTCTATTAAAGGTATTTATAAGGCTATTCACTTAATGTTAGGTTTTCTTTACATATGAGAGTGAAAACAGTACGCAAATATTTTCAAGTAATGGTATAAGGAGCATAAAAAGAGCAAGGCGTCTGTATTACCCTCTCATATTTGTTTCCTTCACTTACCCTCGGCCAAACATGTGTCACAAGGTAGCCACCAGTCTAACATTTCATTTAGTCTAGTCAAAATTTCTCTGTGTGGCTTAATTTTGGTTTGGTGAGATGATAAAGGCTATATATGGATGTCCCGCCGCCGGTGTTGCCTCCAGGCCGCTTCCCCCCCGACGGTCCCCTAGCCAACACCCTACACCCGCCCTCACCCACCCGTCACCAGCCAGTTGGGTCAAATACTTTTTTTCCAATATTTCCTGACGCTAATATTACGCTTCCATGGTATGTTTTTATGGTTTCTATAAATGTTTCGTTGTGTTTGAAGTGTGTTCCGCGCCTGTGCTGGGTAAATATGTGGCGTTTAGTGGTGTTTTATGGCGTATGTTAAAGGCTTTTTAACGCTCAAAATTTCCCACTTGGAGTTTTGAGCTTTTTCATTTCAAGGTATAAGTGGGCCATTATGGTGTCAAAAAGTCGGTTATACTCTTTTAAGCGTGAAATCAATCTATTGAGTGAAATATGTGGACTTTGAAATGGTGTTTGGTGCTGTTGTAAAAAGCTCTTATTTTTCTTTATTTTATTTGCTCACGTTTCTGCTTCTCGGTCTAACACGCTGTAGAATGCCCTAAAAGATAGCTCAGACTCCCTGAAATGTGATAAAATACACGCCAAGTGAAAATGGCTTGACTTTATAGGACGTTTTAAGAGATTTATGGGTTAAAATGTTTTGTACTTTTAACGTACTTAATTTAGACCTTTTTAAAACCAGTTAAGCTGGAGATATTTTGATATTTTGAAAATTAGTTTAAGTATTTATCACGTCATAAAATAACAAGCATTTGGCCGTGGCTTCGTTTTTCTAAAAGTCATTTTGAAATGAAATGATTTACGTAATTTAGCCGAGTCATCCCCGTTCCCGTTCTCTCTCGGATGACCACAGCCCACCCAGGTAGTGGCTGGCGCCAATTTTCCAAATCCACAGTTCGTCGATATTTTGCCTAATATCTAGTGATTTCTACGTGTTTTCGTGGGTTTCTAGGTTCAGATGTTTAGATAATTGTAGCAGAAAGAGGAAGAAAGTTGAAATAAAGGAGGATAAAGAGGAAGAGAGGAGAAAGGGAGGAGGAAGAGGAGCAGCAGCAAAGCCATAATACTTAAGTCACCCTCCATTTCCTGAATATTTTGTCTAATATCTAGTGTTTTGATGTGTTTCTAGGCTCAGACGTGTGGATGGAAGGAGGAGGAGGAAGAAGAAGGAGTAACAATGGAGAAGGATGAAGAAGAAATGAGAAATAAAGGTGGAATAAGAGAAGGAGCCAAGGTGTAATATTTAGGTAAGTTCTTTATAATGCATACTGTTGGTTTTGGGATAGATTTGGGGTATTTTAAGCTTGTTCATTAATGTTCCAAGCTGTTTGGAGTGTTATAAATATGCTTTGGGGTTCATTTCGTTTGTTTTCAGTATATGTTAGATCTTTTAGGTATATTTTACGTATTTTGGGAGTGGATTGAGGTGTGTGTGAGTATTAGCATGTTTTGAGTGTGGTTTGGGAGAAATTTGAAGGATTGGGTGGTGTTCTGAGTGTTATAAGTGGTGGGGGTGGTTTTAGTGGTCTTTTGGGTGTGTGTGGGAGATATTTCAGTAAATATTGGGTGTTTCTAGTGAGTTTGGAGGTATTTTAACCTGTTCTGTGTTTTCTTAGTGTGTTTTGGAATGTTATTGAGTCTTTTAAGAGGGTTTGGGTATGTGTGGTTTGTCGTGGGTGTGTGTAAGAGTGAATTGGGCCTATACAAGGATTTTTGAGTATGTTTTGAGGCCCTCAACAGGCTAGCTCAGTGTCAGTGGGCCCTTATAACAAGTGTCCTTTATCATTGATTACCCGCTTCGTTCCCAGGTGACGACAGGCAGAATGAGGTGGACGTGGCGGAGGCTGTGGGCGGTCAATTCACGGCGCAGATTACCTACACCTTGCACCACACTGACTGCCCGCCGCTGTTCACTAAAGTCGGGCAAGCCTGTGTCTCCGTGTTCTGCCCTGGATATAGGAGTAAAGGAAATTGTGGTTTTTTGTTGTTGTTCTTGTTTTTCTGTTAAGATTTTTGTCTCTCTCTCTCTCTCTCTCTCTCTCTCTCTCTCTCTCTCTCTCTCTCTCTCTCTCTCTCTCTCTCTCTCTCTAGTCTGTCTCTCTCTGTGTGTGTGTGTGTGTGTGTGTGTGTGTGTGTGTGTGTGTGTCTAGGGATGATATTGGTAACTTGGGTGTCTGTAATGTGTTTTGGGTGAGCTTTTTATATTTTGAGGTGTTGCAGGGTGTTTTGGGTTAGTTTTGAGTGATTTAAGTTGTTTGTGTGTGTGTCAGTTGTGTATGGTGTGTTTTGCGCCAGAGTTCGGTAAATATGTGATGTTTAGTGGTGTTTTATGGCGTGTATAAATGTCTTTTGAACGGCCAAATTTTCCATCTGCTTTTTTGAGTTATTTTATTTGAAGGTGTAATTGGGCCTCTATGGTGGCAAAGAGTCGTCTGTGCTGATTTAGGCGTGAAATCAACCCATTGAGTCAAATATGTGGACTTTGAATTGGTGTTTGGTCCCGTTAAACGTAAGTTTTATATTTTGTATTTGATTTAATTACGTTTTTGGTTGACGGTCTAACTCGGTGTCCAATGCCTTAAAAGAAAGCTCAGACTGTGTCAAGTGTGTTAAAATACTCGCCAAGTGAAAATGGCTGGACTTGACAAGAGTTTTTGATGAGTTTGGATTTGAATGGTTTTGGTTGACATAAATAAGTTTCATTGGTTCACTTCTGGTTCTAGCTAACTGTTGGACGCCTGAGAAGAGAGTTTATATTGTCTAATATTTTTCAAAATAAATATAAAGTGCAAATGGGTGGACGTTTTTGAGTTTCATGAGTGCAAATGATTTTATAATTTATAATATAGTTAATGTACACAATTCTTTCAAACTAGTTAGGCAGGAGATGTTTTTATGTTGTGGATGTTAGTTAAAGTTTGTACACAGTCGTAAAATGTCAAGCATTCGGCCGTGGCTTCGTTTTTTCTATGGGTCAATTTTCAAATTATTTACAACATTTAGGTAAGTCACCCTTGTAATGTTGCCGTTCCTTACAATGCTTTTTGGTGTAGTGGTGGGTATATTTGGGGTATTTTAAGTGTGTTTGGCAGTATTGCAGAGTGTTTTAGGTGTTATAAGTATGTTTTCAGTGTGCGTTGGATGTATTGAGCATATTTGACGTATCTTGAGTGTGGTGTGGAAGTGTTTGAGTATTGGCGTGTGTTTTGAGTGTGTTTGGGGGCATTTTGAGGGGTTATCATGTATTTTGCGACAGTTTTGAGTGTTTGAAGAGCTTTGGGTGTGTGTGGGAGTGATTTGGGTGTATATTGGGTTTTTGTAGTGAGTTGTGTGCGTGTTTGGCAGCCTTTTAAGGTGGCGTATGGTGTCTCAAGTGTGTTTTAGGACGATTTGAAGTTGTTTTGGTGTGTGGCGCGTGTGTTGGGTGTGTGTAGAGGCTGTTTTTGTTTGCATTGGGTGTTTCTAGTGAGTTTTGGCTGTTTATTGGTGTTTGAAAGTTTTGAGTGGTTTGGGTGTGTGTAGAGGTTGTTTTGGTGTATTCTGGGTGTTTGTAGTGAGTTTTGGGTGTGTTTATTGGTGTTTTGAAGTGTTGCATGGTGTTTTGAGTGTTTTAAGTGGTTTGGGTGTGTATAGAGGTTGTTTGGTGTATTCTGGGTGTTTGTAGTGAGTTTTGGGTGTGTTTATTGGCGTTTTAATTTGTTGCATGGTGTTTTGAGTGTGTTTGTGTTAGTTTTGAGTGTTTTGGGCGTGTGTTGGTGGTGTTTTGGTGTATTCTGGGTTTTTGTAGTGAGTTTTGGTTGTGTTTATTGGTGTTTGAAAGTGTTGCATGGTGTTTTGAGTGTGTTTGTATTAGTTTTGAGTGTTTTAAGTGTTTTGGATGTGTTTTGAGCGTGTGTTGGGTGTGTAGAGGTTATTGTGGTGTGTAATATTGTTTTTTTTAAAGATTTTTGGGTGTGTTTATTGGTGTTTCAAAGTGTTACATGATGTTTTGAGTGTGTTTGTGCAAGTTTTGAGTGTTTTATGTGGTTTGAGTGTCAGAGGATGTCAAAAATACATTCAAAATAAGAAAAAGACAAAAATATAATAAGAAAACAACGGGAAATTATAAAAAGCTTAAAAATTCATAGAAAAAATTAAAAGAAACACGAAAAAATAAAGAAAATAAGGTAACAATGATAAAATAAATGAATACCCGTTGAAAAGGCGGAATTGTTGATGCCCCACCACAACCACTGAGGCGGCCCTCCACGCCGAGGAGGTAAGACGTGGTGTGTTTTGCTCCCGATTTTTTTTTTTTATTTCGTTCTTTGTTGTTTTAGCAGGATGTACGAGAACGACTGTAAGGTATGCAAAGGTGAGGTGAACAATAGGAGTAACTCCATCGCGTGTGAATGTTGTGGAGATTGGTACCACACGCGATGTGTGGGCCTTAAGGAAGCCAGCCAGAAGGTACTGAGGAACGATTTCCTTATAGACCTATGCCCTGAGTGCCTAGACACTACCAGGGCATGGTGGGAGGAGAAACGTGTGTGTGTGTGTGTGTGTGTGTGTGTGTGTGTGTGTGTGTGTGTGTGTGTGTGTGTGTGTCCCTAACCTAACCTAACTCACTCTCACAGGAAATTCACCAACCACATCATGAAAACAGGAAACAAACCTCTGGCCAGGGAACTTGTCGAGAAGGTGAGGGGAAGTTAGGGGCGGTAGTAGTAGTAGTAGTAGTTATTTTGTATTATATTCCTTCACCACTATTCTTTCCACCTACTACTACTACTACTACTACTACTGTGTGTGTCCAGCCTGGTGTGATGTTAAGTTAGTGGTTAGTTAAGGAGAAATGAGGTGAAATAGGAAGGCTTGTAATGTGTGTGTCTGTGTAAATTGTTGGTTTGTTTTTGCATTTTTCTCCTATTTCTCCTTATTTTGTGGTGTTGTTGGTCATTACAGGTATAGAAGAATGTTTCCTGTGTGTCTCCAGCCTGGTGTGATGTTAAGTTAGTGGTTAGTTAAGAAGAAATTAGCTCAAATTGGAAGGCTTGTAATGTGTGTGTCTGTGTGCTTGTTGGTCTGTTTTCCTGTTACCTAACCTAACCTAACCTTCTCATTTCAGGTCAAAGGTCACAACTAGTCAGCCGGGAGTGGGTCAGGATGGCACGGCTGGCTGTGGTGGTGGTGGTGGTGGTGGTGTTGGCGGCAGCAGCGGCGGGAAGGCCAGACTACACGCTGTCCCACAAATTTATTGAAATGTTGCAGAGTGAACAGTCCACTTGGAAGGTTTGTTTGTTTGTTTGTGTGTGTGTGTGTGTATATATATATATGTGTATTTACCTATTTGTGTATTACATGGCCCGAGCTAAGCTTTCTGTGTCCTGTCTCCTTGTCCATTCCTGTCATATCTCTCTTTCATCTGATTGACACACACCGCGTCAACGACACGACTGCTCAGTTTATTCCACTTATCAATGCTACGATGCGGGAAACTGTATTTTCTCACGTCATTTAGACAGATGTCCTTTATTAGCTTTTTTCCATGTCCTCGGAGATAATTACTTGTGGTCACCTTTATCAACTCTCTATCCAGTATGTCAATCTTGTTCACCAATTTATACATAGTTATCATGTCTCCTCTTGTTCTTCTCTCTTCTAATGTGGTCAGCCCCAGCTTCCTCAGTCTTTCCTCATAGTCTAACTCCTGAGTCCTGGTACCATCCTTGTTGCCAGCCTCTGTACCCTTTCTACCTTCTTCACATTTTTCTTCATATGCGATGACCAGACACATGCTGCATATTCTAGCTGGGGTCTTATTAAGGTACATAATATCTTCTTCATCATTCCTTCATCTAGGTAGTGGAATGCAAGGCCAATATTTTGAAGCATGTTGTATGTTTTCCAAAAAATCTTGTTAATGTGTTTCTCCGGTGACAAAGTGTTTTGCACGGTTACTCCTAAGTCTTTCTCCTCATTGGTCTCTTTAATTTTCTCATCACCCAGTCTGTAATCCCAGTTTGGTCTGTATCTACTTCTTCCCATTTTCATAACATGGGTCTTGTCTATATTAAATTCCATCTGCCACTCTTTACTCCACTCATATATTTTATCAAGATCTTCCTGTAACTTGTTACAATCTTCCACATTCTTTACTCTCCTCATAATTTTAGTATCGTCCGCAAACATGTTCATATAACTGTCAATTCCTACTGGCATATCATTAACATAAATCACAAGAGGGGGCTTTTCTCCCTTATGCAGTCTTCTCTTATGCTAAAATGACCCTAATCTACTTTTTAATCCCCTGGGGTTGTGTGGCTGGCCTGGGGAGTGACGAGGGGCTTGCGGGGGTGACAGGAGGGGGGCTATTCTCCCCTTTACCTTTCAGTTGTCCTTTTCCATTCCTTTCTTATGCTAAAAAGACCTTAACCAAATTTTTTATCCCCAGGGGTCATATTGCTTGTGTGGCCGGTGTGAATGTGACCGGGGGCTTGGCAGGGATGACTGGGGGCTTG
>NC_059271.1:27500-55000 GCF_017591435.1 Portunus trituberculatus
ATTCCCACGGGTCGTCTTTCACTCTTTCCCATTTCCATGACATGGCTTTTGTTCACATTGAATTCCATTTCCCACTTTTTAGTCCATTCCCAGATGTTATTTAGGTGTTGTTGCAGTATTTCACAATCCTCTTTTTGCTTTCTAACTCTGCACAGTTTGGTATCATCTGCAAACAGATTTGTGTAGCTGTTCACTCCTTCTGGCATGTCGTTAATATAAGTGAGGAAAAGTATTGGTGCCAATACTGACCCCTGTGGCACTCCGCTTTCTACTGCTCTCCAATATCTTGAACTACCGTCCTTATTTCTCTCCCCCTCAAATAATTTTCTATCCATCTCAATGTGCTTCCTTTTAAGCCACCCTTCTCCTCTAACTTCCATAGTAATCTTGCATGTGGCACTTTGTTAAATGCCTTTTTTCAATCCAAATAAATACAGTCAACCCATCCCTCTCCCTCTCTCTCTTGTACTCTATCAACTATTCTAGAATAGAAACTCAATCAATTAGTTACACAAGACCGTCTTTTTCTAAAACCAAATTGGCTCTTTGATATTAATTTGTTGTGTTGAAGGAAGTCGATCCTTTGTTTGTTTGACACATCTTGCATATTACACTAGTTAGTGATACCGGTCTGTAATTTAAAGGTTCTTCCTTCCTTCCGCTCTTATATATGGGAACCACCTCACCTCTTTTCCATTCTACTGGTAGGTACTGTTCCATTTTGTATTGAGCATTTTATGATGTTGTATATAGGACTTGCTAGTTCTTCCCTACATTCTTTCACTATTCTGCTTGAGACTTCATCTGGTCCCATTGCCTTGTCTTCATCCAGTTCCTTCATTAACTCTTTTATTTCAGGCTTGGTTACTTTAATCTCTTTCATATAGACAGTCTCTCTATTACCCTGTGGCCTTTCAAATTTGGATTCCTTAGTAAACACCTCCTGGAATTTATTATTTAATAGTTCTGCCATACTTTTTGGGTCTTCCAGCATTCCGTTCTCTCCTTTTAACCTTTCTATTGTTTCTCTTTGCCTAGTTTTTCCATTTATGAATCTCTAGAACAATTTTGGTTGGTTTCGAACTTCTTTTCCTCTTCCTTCCTCACCTTAACATATTCATTTCTCGCTGTCTTGAAGTTTTCCTTTATTGCTGGATTTCTATTTCTACTCCACCTTTTCCATGGTCCATCTCTTTTCTCCTTTGCCTTGGCACACCTTGCATTAAACCAATCTTTCTTTCCTTCTTCTTTAGGTCTATATTTCGGGACATATTCCTGACTCCTGTTTTGTATATTTCCAAAAATAAGTTATATTTGTCTTGCTTTGTCTCTGAGTTTTCCATCTCCTCCCAGTCTACGTTTTTAAAATAGTTCTTGAGATTCTCAATATCAGCCCTTCTCTAATTTAATCGGACTCCTTTGTAGGAATCGTCTCTATCTTCCTTTCCCTCTTCTATATCTATTTCTAATATTGCATGGTCACTCTTTCCCAATGGGCACTTATATCTTATATCATCATTCATTTGTATACCCCTTGTAAAAACTAGGTCCAATCTCGCCGGCTCGTCGTTTGCTCTGAATGTTGTGCATTCCTTTACTCTCTGGTCCATCATATTGTGTATCATTAGGTTCAAGAATCTTTCTCCCCAGGCTTCTTCCCCCATACCACTTTCATAATTTTCCCAGTCCACTTCTTTACAGTTGAAATCTCCTACTAATATCACTTTTCTCCTTTCTTTAACGATTCTCGTTAGACTCATTGTGTCATCTATCATGTCTTTATATTCTTGATTGGTCCATCAATTTGTTGTTGGTGGCACATTTGTTACAATGATTGTTAACTCTTTTTTATTAATATGCATCTTAATATACAATACTTCTGCTTTTCCTTCCCCACATTCCATTTCATTTATCACTATATCCTTCCTTAACATCATCATGACTCCTCCTCCTCCTCCTCCTTTACCCACTCTGTCTTCTCCATACATCATACCTATTGTCCAAGTCTATTTTGATTGCCTTATTTAGTTTTGTTTCAGCCAGGCATACAATATCTGGATTTTCTTTCCTTATGTAATCTCTTAATTCTAATTTACTTGATAAAACCCCGTCTATGTTCGTATACATAATTTTTAGTCTCTTCCCTTCATCATTTGTAGTTAAACTTGTTCCACTTTTTTCTCTTCCTTCTCGTTTATATACCATTTCCTTATCCTGTCTCCTAGAATTCTCCAAAAAAATGCCTTCTTCTCCTCTTCTGATCTTTCATTATTCTTTCCCCTTACTGCTGCTGACAGTTCATTGTGTCTCTTCCTTTCTTCCTCATTTCCATTTTTCTTTATATAGATATCCTTGCAGCCTTCTGTTGCTCTAAGTTTTGTTGTTCTATGTGTGTGTGTGTGTGTGTCTCTTTCTCTCTCTCTCTCTGTCACAAAAAAAAAAAAAATAGAATAAAAATGAAGGAATTATTTGAACCCCCCAAAGCAACACCCCCTTATCTAACGACTCTCACCCCCCTGTACAAAAGCAGGAGCGGTCTCTCTCTCTCTCTCTCTCTCTCTCTCTCTCTCTCTCTCTCTCTCTCTCTCTCTCTCTCTAGAATTTTATGAGCAATATGTCTCTCTCTCTCTCTCTCTCTCTCTCTAGTATTATTAAGTTCAATATGTATAAACATGAAGATACATAATTATATAAATTGGTCTATTATTACAATTATTATTATTATTATTATTATTATTATTATTATGTATATTCTTGTAATGTTATATATATATGTATGTAATATTATATAGTTAGTTATAATTGTTATTATTATTATTATTATTATTATTATTATTATTATTATTATTATTATTATTATTATTATTATTATTATTATTATTATTATTATTATTAACATTAGATTAGACTTCATATATTCTCTCTCTCTCTCTCTCTCTCTCTCTCTCTCTCTCTCTCTCTCTCTCTCTCTCTCTCTCTCTCTCTCTCTCTCTCTCTCTCTAGAATTTTAAGTGCAATATGTATAAACATGAAGATACATAATTATATAAATTGTTATTATTATTATTATTATTATTATTATTATTATTATTATTATTATTATTATTATTATGTATATTCTTGTAATGTTATATATATGTATAATATTATATTATGTTGTAGTTGTAATTATTATTATTATTATTATTATTATTATTATTATTATTATTATTATTATTATTATTATGTATATTCTTGTAATGTTATATATATATTATATATATTATTGTATATTAGTTGTAATTATTATTATTATTATTATTATTATTATTATTATTATTATTATTATTATTATTATTAACATTAGATTAGACTTCATATACTCTCTCTCTCTCTCTCTCTCTAATAATAATAATAATCAACATCCCTGTCCATATATACAGTGAAGCCATTAAAAGATTACTCCATTAACATCTATATTTTAATGGCACCAACTCGCACCATCAATTAATTTGTGAAGGAAAACACTTGTATAATGATAATGTGTGTGTGTGTGTGTGTGTGTGTGTGTGTGTGTGTCCAAGCCGTAGGTGTGTATGTCCTGTCTGTTTGTCCACACTGGTCCAATTTGTGGTTCATTTGAGTGACAGTCGCCGCACACACCACATCCACGCTCAGTTTGTTCCATGCATCAATGCTCCGATACGGGAAGCTATACATACATACATACATACTTGTTGATGTGGCTCGTGCAGGAGTCCTTCAGTATTTTGTTTGGGTGTCCTCTTAGGTAATTAGTGGATGCCATCGTGATCAGGTTCTCCCTATCCAATATGTCCACTCCATGTACTATTTTGAACATTGTTATCATATCCCCTGTGACTCCTCTTTCTTCCAACATGCTTCATTCCAGCCTATTTAACCTCTCCTCATACGGTACCTCCTATCATTCTTGTTGCTAACCTCTGCACTCTTTCCACTTGATTGACATGTTGGTTTCTTCATGTATGCTCACCAAATTACTGATGCATATTCCAACTGTGGCCTAATCAGGCTGGTCAATATCTTCTTTATCATGTTCCCGTCCACCTAATTAAATGCCCATCCTATACTTTGGAGCATGCTGTACGTTTTGCAAAATATTATTCGATTAATGTGCTTTTCTGGAGACAGATTAATTACTCTGTACAGTCACTCCCAAGTCTTTTTCTTCACTGACTTGAATTACGTACAGTCTTCCCCGCCCCCCAGTCTTTATAGGGTGTATATTTAGTTGTAGCCATTCTCATTCCACAGGTTTTGTTGGTATTGAATTCCATTTGCCACGTCCTGCTCCATTCCTATATTTTGTCCAAGTCCTTGTGCAGTATATTACAGTGATGCATATTCCTCACTGTCCTCCTCATCTTTGCCTCATCTGCAAACATATTCCTATACTACAGTAACTTCTCACTCCCTCTGGCATGTCATTTATATAATAATTGATCAGGACCAAGCACCGAACCTTGGGGAACTCCACTGGTTACCTTCCTCCACTCTGACTTCACTCCCTTCACTCCCACCGTCCTCATTTCTCTACCTGTCAAATCATTTCTCATCCACTCCGTCAGATTTGCCCTCATTCCTCCGATACTACTTCACTTCCACATCAATCTGTTATGTGGTACTTTATCAAATGCTTTTTTGAAGTGTAGGTATACACAATCAACCCATCCATCCCTCTCTTGTCAAATATCCACCACTCTTGAGTAGAAACATAGCAAATTTGATACACACCATTTCCCTTTTGTAAAGCCAAACTGTTTCTCACTTAGTATTTGTTTGTTTTCCAGGAAGTCACACCACTTGCTTTTGATCACTTGTTCACATATGTTACACATAATGGTGGTCAAAGAAACAGCTCTATAATTCAATGGTTCCATGCGACATCCACTTTTGTAAATTGGTACTACATACATTTGCCCTTTTCCATTGATTGTACTGGTGGGTGCACCTGTCCCGTGTTGATAAATGTTCTTGTTAAATCTAAAATTGGATCTAGCAACTGCTCTTGACATTCATTCTTTTAACATTCTTCTGGTCCCATTGCCTTGTTAACATCTAATTGACTCAACAAAACTTTTGCAGTGTGACTCTTTGTTGCATCCATCTTGTCACACACAGGTAACACCCGTCGATTGAATTGTGTTTCTTGTGTGAATACTTGGCACAAATTCTCATTCAATTTTTCAACAATGACACTTGTATCTTCATATATATAATCTCCAACCTTTCATTTATCAACTCTTTCTTTTTTCTCTAACTTACCATTAATGAATTTATCAAACATTTTGGGATCACTTTCACAATTCTCTGTTCAAATTGTTGTTGTTGTTGTTGTTGTTCTCACTTGAACATATTTATTTCTTGCATTCCTATATGCTTCTCTCTCCACTTCCTCTTGTTTGTATTTTTCCCATGCCTTTTCCTTCTCCCTTTTTGCCTTGTCACAGGTTTTGTTAAACCATTGATCTCCCTTTAAGATTTTCTTAGTATATATATTTTGGCACAAACTTCTCTGCGGCCTCCATCAATTTTTCATATTTGAAGTGCATGTTTGTTTCCTGGTACATTTGGGACCAATCCACATTTCCAAAGTCATTTCTCAACTCCTTGTATCTTCCCTTAGCATAATAATTTAGGCATTCCTCCTTGTATCCAACTTCATTATCTTTGGTGAATCCCACCTTGACCTCAAATTTCAATCCTTCATGATCACTCTTCCCCAAAGGACACTCATGCTCAATCTCATTTTGTAGATGGACTCCCTTTGTGAGTATCAAGTCCAGTCTCGACGGGCATCACCCTCCTTCCCCTTGTTGGATGCCTCACCCACTGTGTCATCAAATTTCCCACCGCATAATTTAATAGCTGCTCTGCTCACCCCATTCTCCACCATTCCCCACTTCAAATTCTTCCCAATTGACGTCTTTACAGTTGAAATCTCCAAGTAGAACCATTTTTGCTTTCTTTGCAGCTTCATTTGTCATTGTTTCCAATGTGCTTTCCACCATACTGTTAGACTGATCATTTGACCATCCACTTGTTGTTTTGGGTGGTACATACACACTTACAATATTGATATCTTGCCTTCCATCACTCACCACCACACCCACCACTTCATTTTACACTACTTTTACACTACTAACTCTTTTCCTCTTAACACAATTATTCCACCTCCAATTTTAGTCACTCTATCTTTTCTGTGTGTGTGTGTGTGTGTGTGTGTGTGTGTGAGAGAGAGAGAGAGAGAGGGGGTGTCTGTGGTGGTAGGCTAAGAGAAAGAGTGAGAGTGGAGTTTATTTAGTGGTTTAAAGAAAGGAAATGTGAGAAAAATTGAGGTTTTGAGAGAGAGAGAGAGAGAGAGAGAGAGAGAGAGAGAGAGAGAGAGAGAGAGAGAGAGAGAGGTGTCTGTGGTGGGCTAAGAGAGAGAGAGAGAGGAGGGTGTCCGTGGTGGGCTGAAAAAGAGAGAGAGGTGGTGGGCTAAGAGAGAGATAAGACCATTTTATTGACATCAGGAAGGGTGTATGGAGGGCAGAAGATTAATGGCCACAGTCTTCACTATTTAAACCCCCACATGAGTTTGTGAAGCTGTAGAAAATCACCAAATAGTCACCAGAATGAATAGGAGACTCATGTTTTTTAGGGCATTTTAAGACAGTTTGTCATGTTTTTAGTACATTTTACGACAGTTTGGGTAGGATGAGACCATTTTATTGACATCAGGAAGGGTGTATGGAGGACAGAAGATTAATGGCCACAGTCTTCACTATTTAAACCCCCACATGAGTTTGTGAAGCTGTAGAAAATCACCAAATAGTCACCAGAATGAATAGATAAATGGACAGAAAGAAAGATAAATAGATAGATAGATAAATAAATCAACTCGTAGATCGATAAGATGTGTATATTCCTTTACTTATGATCACTTCACTGTGGTATATTGCCAGAAATACTCATAGATCAAGAAAAGAGGCGATAGAAATAGAGAACGAGGGAAACGAGGCAAGTTTTAGATGTGACTTGCTTCCTTCAGCCAAACATGTGTCACAATGCAGTCACCAGTCTGACATTTCATAGCCGTGGTCACTTCTTCCCGATATACCTTTCAAATATCTCGATTTCTCTTTCCTTTTCCCGCGCTATATCAAAACACTCCCTGTAAACGTAGAAGCTGTTTCATGTATACTGCCTTTCTATAACCACAGCAGGGCAATACAACGAAAAGAAAAGATGAAAAATAAAGAATAAATCAATATGTGCAATTTATAGAAGTAGTGTCTCATTAATAATAGATTTAGTAAGTTATTATACACATTTATACTAAGGATCATCACAAACACACCCGCCCCTACACGTCAACCGGGAGGACCAGTTGTGTTGTTGTTGTTGGTGGTGGTGGTGGTGTGTCCTATCTTGCCATACACCCATACACACCCACACACACCCATACACAGCCATACATACTTAAAAACACACTTATATACCTCAAACACTCGCAAACACAGCCATACATACACTCATATACCTCAAACACAGCCATACATACACTTATATACCTCAAACACTCGTAAACACAGCCAAACACACCACATACCCATTTAGTGTTAGTCCTCAGTCTTGCCACACACACACACAGACAAACATGCCCCCAAACACTCGTAAACACACTCAAACACCAAATAACACACACAGACATAAGTGTGCAGTGTTTAGGAGCACCAAGCAGTGAGTGAGACAGCAGTACACGGTGTCAGCGTACACCACAACCCTCCACAGCGCCCTCCGTTCATGTGTGAGGTACGTTTGAGGCCGTTCACTTATTTCTTGGGTTAGGTTTACAAGTGAGAGTGAAAACAGTGTGACTTGTGCCCAGGTGTTGAGGAAGGCGATTGGTAAAAGTTTTGGGTGTGTTTGGTGGCATTTTGAATGTGTTTTGCGTCATTTTTGTGTGTTTCTAGTGCGTTTTGAGGCATTTTGAGGTGTTGCAAGGTGTTCTGAGTGTGTTTTGCAGTAAAGAGGCAAGTTTTAGGAGATGTGACTTGCTTCCTTCAGCCAAACATGTGTCACAATGCAGTCACCAGTCTGACATTTCATAGCCGTGGTCACTTCTTCCCGATATACCTTCATTTTGTTGTGGTGAGCTGATAAAGGCAACACATGGACTCAGAGCCCCTGCCCCAGCTGTTCCCGCCTCCCTCTCCCCGGATGTAGCCCACCCCCGGTCCCCCTCCGCTCTCCTCCCGAGCCCCCGCCTCCCGGGCCACCAGCAGGTTTCTATACTTTTTTCACATATTTGCTAATGATAATATTACGCTTCCATGGTGTGTTTTTATGGTTCCTATAAATACTGCGTTGTGTTTGAAGAGTGTTCCGCGCCAGAGTTCGGTAAATATGTGGCGTTTAGTGGTGTTTTATGGCGTGTATAAATGTCTTTTCAACGGCCAAATTTTCCATCTGCTTTTTTGAGTTTTTTTATTTGAAGGTGTAAGTGGGCCTTTATGGTGGCAAAGAGTCGTCTGTGCTGATTTAGGCGTGAAATCAACCCATTGAGTCAAATATGTGGACTTTGAAATGGTGTTTGGTCCCGTTAAACGTAAGTTTTATATTTTGTATTTGATTTAATTACGTTTTGGTTGACGGTCTAACTCGGTGTCCAATGCCTTAAAAGAAAGCTCAGACTGTGTCAAGTGTGTTAAAATACTCGCCAAGTGAAAATGGCTGGACTTGACAAGAGTTTTTGATGAGTTTGGATTTGAATGGTTTTGTTTGACATAAATAAGTTTCATTGGTTCACTTCTGGTTCTAGCTAACTGTTGGACGCCTGAGAAGAGAGTTTATATTGTCTAATATTTTTCAAAATAAATATAAAGTGGAAATGGGTGGACGTTTTTGAGTTTCATGAGTGCAAATGATTTTATAATTTATAATATAGTTAATTTACACAATTCTTTCAAACTAGTTAGGCAGGAGATGTTTTTATGTTGTGGATGTTAGTTAAAGTTTGTACACAGTCGTAAAATGTCAAGCATTCGGCCGTGGCTTCGTTTTTTCTATGGGTCAATTTTCAAATTATTTACGTAATTTAGACGAGTCTCCGCTGGTCGCATTCTGTGACGCATTCTGTGACGTCACAGGCCTTGGGCTGGCGTCCCTCCTCCCAGCCGCCCAGTTCGTCAGTATTTTGCCTAATATCTAGTGATTTCTACGTGTTTGCGTGTGTTTCAGGGCTCTGGTGTGTAGATAATAATGGTAGAAGGAAGAAGAAAGGAGAAATAAAGGAGGAGGAGGAGGAAGGAAGGAGAAAAGTAGGAGGAAGAGGAGGACCAGCCAAGGCTGCCAAGCCACTTCCTCAATATTTTGCCTAATATCTAGTGTTTTCTGAGTGTTGTGATGTGTTTCTAGGCTCAGGCGTGTAGATGGAAGCAACAGAAAGACTAAAAAAGGGAAACAGAGGAGGAGGAATGAGAAAGGGAAGCGGAAGAAGAGGAGGAGTCAAGCCACAACATTTAGGTAAGTCACCCTTGTAATGTTGCCGTTCTTTACAATGCTTTTTGGTGTAGTGGTGGGTATATTTGGGGTATTTTAAGTGTGTTTGGCAGTGTTGCAGTGTTTTAGGTGTTATAAGTATGTTTTCAGTGTGCGTTGGATGTATTGAGGCATATTTGACGTATCTTGAGTGTGGTGTGGAAGTGTTTGAGTATTGTGTGTTTTGAGTGTGTTTTGAGGGGTTATCATGTATTTTGCGACAGTTTTGAGTGTTTGAAGAGCTTTGGGTGTGTGTGGGAGTGATTTGGGTGTATATTGGGTGTTTGTAGTGAGTTGTGTGCGTGTTTGGCAGCCTTTTAAGGTGGTGTATGGTGTCTCAAGTGTGTTTTAGGACGATTTGAAGTTGTTTTGGTGTGTGGCGCATGTGTTGGGTGTTTCTAGTGAGTTTTGGGAGTGTTTATTTGGGTGTGTATAGAGGTTGTTTGGTGTATTCTAGGTGTTTGTAGTGAGTTTTGGGTGTTTTTATTGGCGTTTTAATTTGTTGCATGGTGTTTTGAGTGTTTGTGTTTGTTTTGAGTGTTTTGGGCTTGTGTTGGTGGTGTTTTGGTGTATTCTGGGTTTTTGTAGTGAGTTTTGGTTGTGTTTATTGGTGTTTGAAAGTGTTGCATAGTGTTTTGAGTGTGTTTGTGTTAGTTTTGAGTGTTTTAAGTGTTTTGGGTGTGTTTTGAGCGTGTGTTGGGTGTGTAGAGGTTATTTTGGTGTGTAATAGTGTTTTTAAAGATTTTTGGGTGTGTTTATTGGTGTTTCAAAGTGTTACATGATGTTTTGAGTGTGTTGTGCAAGTTTTGAGTGTTTTATGTAGTTTGAGTGTCAGAGGATGTCAAAAATACATTCAAAATAAGAAAAAGACAAAAATATAATAAGAAAACAACGGGAAAATATAAAAAGCTTAAAAATTCATAGAAAAAATAAAAGAAACACGAAAAAATAAAGAAAATAAGGTAAAAATAATAATGTAAATGAATACCCGTTGAAAAGGCGGAATTGTTGATGCCCCACCACAACCACTAATGGCCACCGGGATACGTGTCTTATTTAATGATTTCCGAGGCCCCTGATGGTCACGGGGGGCGGTGAGCAGTGCCTGGTAAGCCCTGTGGCATTGGTGCATGTGTGTGTGGAGTGCCATTGTGTAGTTATTAGTATTCATATGATTTTTGAGAGGGTAATTGTGTGTGTGTGTGTGTGTGTGTGTGTGTATTTATTTTAATATTTAATTCATTCTATCGGCTCTGTAAGGGAACTGGCATCGGAGTAGGGTTAGTTTTTATTATTTTTGTTATGTTGAAGAGGTAAACTTGTGTGTGTGTGTGTGTGTGTGTGTGTGAGAGAGAGAGAGAGAGAGAGAGAGAGAGAGAGAGTCTAGTATTTATTTGATCTATTTGACTCATTCTCTCGGCTCTGTAAGGGGACTAACACCGGAGTAGGGCTAGTTTTTATTATTTTTGTAATTTTTATGTTCCTCCTTAGCCAAGAATCTTAAAGATACAAAAAAATAAATCAATAAAAACGGTTTCTCCAGTCCTCTCATGCTAAAATGACCCTAATCTAATTTTTAATCCCCGGGGGTTCTGTGGGTGGCCTGGGGGGTGATGGGGACTGGCGTGGGTCACAAGAGGGGGCTTTTCTCCCTTATGCAGTCTTCTCATATGCTAAAATTACCCTAATCTACTTTTTAATCCCCTGGGGTTGTGTGGCTGGCCTGGGGGTTGACGAGGGGCTTGCAGGGGTGACAGGAGGGAGGCTATTCTCCCCTTTACCTCTCAGTTGTCCTTTTCCAGTCCTCTCATGCTAAAAAGACCTTAACCAAATTTTTTATCCCCAGGGGTCATGTTGCTTGTGTGGCCAGTGTGAATGTGACCGGGGGCTTGGCAGGGATGACTGGGGGCTTGGGAAGGGTGGCAGGGGGGGCGAGGTACAGCCAATACCCCCCGGCATACATGCCCTCAAAACTGCAGGAGATGGAGGACAGCGGGGAGATGAAGAAATTTGAGTAGCGGGCGGTCCGAGCGGCCCACAGCACCCACACCACCTCCGTACTCCACCACCCGCTTGTCAGGTGTAATTCACTGTTTGATCTGCTGCAGTCTATGACGAGACAGCCAGACGTTACCCTACGGAACGAGCTCAGATCTCATTATTTCCGATCTTGGGATAGGTCTGAGACCAGGCACACACCACACACCGGGACAACAAGGTCACAACTCCTCGATTTACATCCCGTACCTGCTCACTGCTAGGTGAACAGGGGCTACACGTGAAAGGAGACACACCCAAATATCTCCACCCGGCCGGGGAATCGAACCCTGGTCCTCTGGCTTGTGAAGCCAGCGCTCTAACCACTGAGCTACCGGGCCGTGTGTGTGTGTGTGTGTGTGTGTGTGTGTGTGTGTGTGTTTGTCTCTTTCTATCTCTCTCTCTGTCTGTCTCTCTCTCTCTCTCTCTCTCTCTCTCTCTCTCTCTCTCTCTCTCTCTCTCTCTCTCTCTCTCTCTCTCTCTCTCTCTCTCTCTCTCTCTCTCTCTCTCTCTTTCGTGTATTCACTCTAGTTGTATTCACCTAGATGGAACAGACTGGAGGAGGAGGAGGAGGAGGAGGAGGTGGTGATGATGGTGGTGGTGGTGGTGGTGGTGGTGGTGGAGAAGAAGAAGAAGAAGAAGAGGAGGAAGATATATATATATATATATATATATATATATATATATATATATATATATATATATATATATATATATATATATATAGAGAGAGAGAGAGAGTGTGAGTGTGTGTGTGTGTGTGTGTGTGTGTGTGTGTGTGTGTGTGTGTATTCACCTAGTTGTATTCACCTAGTTGTAATTTTACAGGGCCTGGGTATCATACTCGTGTGGCCCCGTCTCCATATCTACACACATCCAACTTTCCTTTAAAACTATGCACACTCCTCGCTGACACCACCTCCTCACTCAAACCATTCCACACCTCCACACATCTTTGTGGGAAACTATATTTCTTCACATCCTTCAAGCATATTCCTTGGCTATCTTTTTACTATGCGATCTTGTAGTTCTATTTAAGTTTTCCTCTCTCAACATCATTTGCTCATTATCCACTTCATCCAGTCCGTTCAACAGTTTATAAACCTGTATTAAATCTCCTCTTTCTCTTCTTTGTTCCAAGGTAAGCAAATTCATTTCTTTTAATCTCTCCTCATAGGTCATTTCTGCCAATTCCGGAACCATTTTTGTTGCCATTCTCTGCAATCTCTCCAACTTCCTTATATGCTTCTTTTTATAAGGGGACCAAACCACTCCAGCATATTCCAATCTTGGTCTAATTACCGTACTAATTAATTTCTTCATCATATCTTTATCCATATAATGGAAGGCTAATCCAATATTTTTTTATCAAATTATACGTTTCTCCAAACATCTTATCAATATGAGCCTCAAACTGCCCATGGTCTTGTATTATCACTCCCAAATCCTTTTCCTTTTCCACTTTTTTCAACACTACTTCTTCACCCATCTTATATGATCCTCTTGGCCGTCTTCCACTCTTCCCCATCTCCATCACATGACTTTTGCTCAGATTAAATTCCATTTGCCACCTCTTGCTCCACTCCCAAATCTTATCCAGGTCTGCCTGTAAAATTTCACAATCTTCTTCACTCTTCACACACCTACACAACTTTGCATCATCCGCAAACAAATTAATATAACTGTTTACTCCCTCTGGCATGTCATTAATATATACAAGGAAAAGTATTGGTGCCAGCACTGAGCCTTGTGGGACTCCACTCTCCACCACCAACCAGTCCGACTTTGCATCCCTTATTACCGTTCTCATCTCCCTCCATCTCAAGTAGTTTTCCATCCACTTTAACACTTTTCCTTTCAGTCCTCCATAAATCTCTAATTTCCATAACAGTCTCATGTGAGGTACCTTGTCAAAAGCTTTCTTTAAATCCAAATATACACAGTCCATCCATCCTCTCTCTCTTGTATTTTGTCAACCACTCTTGAATAAAAGCTCAGTAGATTTGTTACACATGACCTCCCTTTCCTGAAGCCAAATTGATGATCCGATAATAAGTTATGATCCTCCAGGAACCGTATCCAATATTTCTTTATCACCCTCTCACAAATCTTACCAACCACACTTGTTAGAGACACAGGTCTATAGTTAAGAGGCTCTTCCTTACTGCCTCCCTTATAAATGGGCACCACTTCAGCTCTCTTCCACTCTACTGGTACTTCCCCTGTTTCTAATGAACACCTTATAATATCATATAATGGATCAATCAATTCTTCTCTACACTCCTTCAATAATTTTCCTGAAACTTCATCTGGTCCCATCGCTTTATCATCTTTAAGTTCCTCCAACATTTTATATAACTCCTTTTAGGTATCTTAATGTCATCCATGTGCACATTTCCTTGTACATTCTGAGGCTTTACAAACATTGTTAATACTTGCTGAAACCTATTATTTAGCAATTCCGCTATATTCTTAGGGTCATCTACTATCCCTTGCTCTCCTTTTAATCTTTCAATGGACTCTCTCTTTTTAAGTTTACCATTTATAAACCTGTAAAACAATTTTGGATGTTTCTTACTCTTGTCTACAATATCTTTTTCAAATTTTCTTTCTTTCTAGTGTGTGTGTGTGTGTGTGTGTGTGTGTGTGTGCCTAATTGTATTTACCTAATTGTAACATACGGGAAAAGAGCTATGCTCGTACTGTCCCGTCTCCATATCTACTAATGTCCAGCTTTTTCTTAAAATCATGAATATTCCTTGCGTTGACCACTTCCACGTCTAAACTATTCCATGCTTCCACCCTTCTATGAGGGAAGCTATATTTTTTCACATCTCTCCTATAAGTGGCCATTTTTAGTTTTTTCCCATGCCCTCTCGACATTCTTTCATTCCACATACACAGATCTTCCCTATCCATTTTTTCCATGCCAATCATCACTCTGTATATTGCTATCAGGTCTCCCCTTTCTCTTCTGTTTTCCAGGGTCGGAAGTTGCATTCTATTCAGTCTGTCTTCATAAGTCAAATCTCTTAAGTCAGGCACCATTTTTGTTGCAGCCCTCTGTACTTTCTCTAGTTTCCTTATGTGTTTCTTTAAGTTCGGAGCCCACTGTATTGTTGCATATTCAAGCCTCGGTCTTATCATTGTAGTAATTATTTTCTTCATCATTTCTTCATCTAAATATACGAACGCCACTCTTATGTTCCTCAATAAGTTCAATACTTCTCCAATTATTTTGTTTATATGTCTCTCTGGCGATAGGTCATTGGTAATTGTCACCCCAAGGTCTTTTCTTCATGACTGGTTTTATGTCTTCATTTCCTATCTTGTACATACTCCTGATTCTTCTTTCACTCTTGCCAAACTCTAATTTCTTGCATTTTGTCGTGTTGAACTCCATTTGCCATGTACAGCTCCATTTCCATATTCTGTCCAAGTCTTCCTGGAGTAGTTCGCAATCTTTGTCACATCTCACTTTTCTTAACAATTTTGCATCGTCTGCAAATAGGCTCACATAACTGGACACCCCATCCACCATGTCATTTATGTAGACCGCGAACATTACTGGTGCCAACACTGATCCCTGTGGAACTCCACTCTCCACCAAGCCCCATTCTGATGGTCTGTCCTTAATTATTGTTCTCATTTCTCTTCCTACCAAAAGTCTTCCATCCATTTTAGTAAACTGCCATGCACTCCTCCTACCATTTCAAGTTTCCAGATCAGTCTCCGGTGTGGTACCTTATCAAAGGCCTTTTTTAAATCCAGATATATTCCATCAGCCCAACCATCTCTTTCCTGTATTACATCTATCACCCTCGAATAGTAACATATCAGGTTTGTCGTGCATGAACGCCCTTTTCTAAAACCAAATTGATACTCACAAAGTATGTCACTTTTCTCCAAGAAGTCTGTCCATCTATTCTTCACCACCCTCTCACACATCTTAGCTACCACACTTGTAAGTGACACTGGTCTATAGTTCAATGGGTCTCTTTTGTTACCTGATTTATAAATTGGGACAATGTTAGCTCTTTTCCAGTCTTGGGGCACTACACCTTCCCTTAATGAGGCATCAATTACTTCACAAACTTTTTCTGCCAGTTGCTCGCTGCATTCTCTTAAAATCCATCCTGATACCCCATCAGGTCCCACAGCTTTTCTCACTTCTAAACTCCCATCATATTCTTGATCTCCTCCACAGTTACTTGAAACTCCTTCATAATCCCTTTCTGTTCCATTACCAGTGGTTTGTCAAAAGCAGTCTCCTTTGTGAATACCTTCCGAAAGCATCCATTCATAGCCTCTGCCATTTCCTGGGATCCTCACTGCATACTCCATTTACTTCTAAACTTTCAATACTTTCTCTATTTTTGATGTTGTTGTTCACATGTCTGTAAAAAGCCTTGGTTGGTCTTTACATTTATCAATTATATCCTTTTCTTGTTTCTTTCTTTCTTCTCTTCTAATCAACACATATTCATTTCTTGCTCTTTTGTAACTTTCCCACTGCTTAATCCGTCTTTTCCTTCTCCACCTCTTCCATGCATCCTCTTTTCTTGTTCTAGCCTTTTCACATCTATCGTTAAACCAGTCCTGCTTTCCAACTTCTCTATGTTGTCTTATTGGTACAAATTTTTTCTCACCTTCTTTGTATATTTTTATAAATTCCTTCCACTTTTCATTTGCTCCCTTAGCATTCTTGAATTTCATCCAATTTATCTCTTGAAAGAATTTCTTTAGGTTTCCAAAATCTGTCTTGGCATAATTCCATCTTCCCACTTTATATTCTTAATTTCTTCTAGATTTCTCTTCATCTATCACCTTGAACTCCAAAACTGCATGATCACTCTTTGCTAAAGGGCACTCCACCCTCATCTCCTCAATGACCATTGGCTCTGTACTAAAGACCAAGTCCAGTCTTGACGATGCTCCCTCTCCTCCAAACCTAGTATCTTCTTTGACCCACTGAGTTAACACATTTTCCATTGCCAGTGTCAATAGTGTATTTCCCATGTTGTCTCTGATCCTTCCATTGACCAGTCCTCCCAACACACCTCTTTACAATTAAAATCTCCCATCATTATAGTTCGTTCACAGCCACCCAACATTTCTTCCAGACATGTTCCTGTATCACTTATCATTTCTTCATATTCCTGTACTGACCATGCATTTGTCTTAGGTGGTACGTACACCACTATGTAGTGCCTCTTTTTCCTTCATTAGTTTCTGCTCTGATCTTTAGCACTTCTGCCTTTCCCATATCTTCTTTCACTTGATCCACCTTTATATCTTTTTTAACCAGCAACATCACTCCTCCTCCCATCTTACCTACTCTATTTCTTTTCCAAACATTATATTTCCTTCTCCAACCATCATCAGGTCTTCTCCTCTCTCAGTTTTGTTTCAGTAAGACCCACAATATCTGGGTTCATGTCCTCAAGTAATCGTTGAGTTCTAAAATCCCGATATCACTCCATTTATGTTGGAATACATTACATTCCGCTCATACGTAAGTTTCTTTAGTTCTTTCTTGCTGTACTTTTCTGGGTTATGAACCACTTCCTCAGTCTCATATCCAAGATTCTCCAGAAAAACTCTTTCTTCTCCTCTTCTGTCCTCTCTTCATTTTTTTCAAAGCCTCCTTTCTCAACTCATTTAACATTTCTCTTTCCTTTTCACCGAGATCTCTTCTCAACCAAATCTTCCTTGTTGTTTCCTGCTGGGCTAGCCTCCATGACTTCTCCACCAATTCATCTACATCCTTTTGTGACTTAAGTTTGATTCTTATTGGCCTCATACCTTCTCCTGTGAACTTTCCAATTCTATGGAAGTCCTCTATTTCTTGTACTAGGTCTTTTCCTCCTCCTGCACCACATTAATGATATTATTTATCACCTTTTTATGTTTTCTCTCTCTCCATTTTACTCGGTGTCTTATCCTCCTCCACACCAAATATCACCACACATCTCTTTTTGTCTACAGTTTCCCTCACCAATGTCTCATTTGACTTAATAACCTTCACCACTTTCTCAGCAATCTTCTCTTCTATGATCTGTTGATCTATAATTTCAGCAAGGCCCAAAGTTTTCTCCCCAGACTCTTTGATTTCCTTTTCCAGACTTGCAACTTTGTAATTTACCTCCTTTCTTTCCACTTCCTGACTTTTTTTCCATTCAGCCTGCTTCTCCATCACTTTTCCTAAAGATTCTCCACATTTGTCGCAATTCACTTTAATTAACTTAACTTCCTCTTTCAGTACTGCATTTTCTTTCTTCATATCGGCGCACTCTTTCATTACATTGTCATAACTCGTTTCCAGGCCCCATACTTTTCAAACAGTTTTCAATTTTACCTTCCAACTCCAGAATTTTCTTCACATAAACGCTCTTCTCCATTATTCCTTGAAATCCTGTGAAGTCTGATTCATCCTTCGAGTTCACGGCCGCCATGTTGCGCAGATGTAAACAAACTTCATCTGATGGCTCAAACGCAGGCTACAGTTTATATTCACCTTCCCTGGACATTATTTTGCTAATCAACAGTTAACCTGACTATATGGAGACGGGACAAACATTACAAGCTCCTTTCCCACCTTGGTTACTCTTAGGCAATGGTAACTGTAGAATTAGAGATGATTGCTCTGGAGCTCAGCGACCACATCCGCCATCGACGGTGTCCCGTGTGTGTGTGTGTGTGTCAGTCAGGATATTAAATTATCTTAACCTAACCTTTTCTAATCGTGTGTGTGTGTGTGTGTGTGTCAGAATATTAAATTATCTTAACCAAACCTATTCTAATCATGTGTGTGTGTATTTACCTAGTTGTAGTTTTACAGGGCCTGAACTTTACGCTGGTGTGGCCCCGTCTCCATATCTACACTTATCCAATTTTTCTTTAAAACTATGTACACTCTTTGCTGACACCACTTCCTCACTCAAACTGTTCCAAGTCTCAACACATCTTTGCGGGAAACAAAATTTTTTAACATCTCTCAGACATCGTCCCTTCCTTAGTTTCTTACTATGCGATCTTGTGCTTCTAAAGTTATATTCTTCTCTCAGGATCAGTTTCTCATTATCCACTTCATCCATTCCGTTAGTCAATTTATAAACTTGTATCTGATTCCCTCTCTCTCTTCTCTGCTCCAAGGTTGGTACCAGATCCATAGCCTTTAGTCTCTCCTCATATGTCATCCCTTTAAATTCTGGAACCATTCTTGTAGCCATTTTTTGTAGTCTCTCTAATTTTCTTATGTGTTTCTTTTATGAGTCCACACAACTCCTGCATATTCCAATCTAGGTCTTATTTTAGTACTTATCAATTTCTTCATCATTTCCTTGTCCATATAGTGAAATGCTACTCCAATATTCCTTAGCAAATTATACGTCTCTCTGAAAATTCTATCAATATGGCTTACCGGTTGATTATTTTCTTCCATTGTCACTCCCAAGTCCTTTTCCTTTACTTTTTCTAGTTCTACTCCATCTCCCATCTTATAGATTCCCACTGGTCGTCTTTCACTTTTTCCCATTTCCATGATATGGCTTTTGTCCACATTGAATTCCATCTCCCATTTTTTGCTCCATTTCCAGATCTTGTTTAAGTCTTCCTGTAGTATTTCACAATCCTCTTTTTGTTTAATGACTCTGCACAGTTTCGCATCGTCCGCAAACAGATTTATGTAGCTGTTCACTCCCTCTGGCATGTCATTTATATATACGAGAAAAAGTATTGGTGCTAATACTGAGCCCTGTGGCACTCTGCTGTCTACTGTTCTCCACTTGGACTTCATATCTTTAACTATCGTCCTTATTTCTCTCCCCCTTAAGTAATTCTTCATCCATCTCAATGTGCTTCCTTTTAAGCCACCCTTCTCCTCTAACTTCCATAGTAATCTTTCATGTGGCACTTTATCAAATACTTTTTTTTAGATCTAAATGAATACAGTCAACCCATCCCTCTCTCTCTTGTACTTTATCAACTATTCTAGAGTAGAAACTCAATAAATTTGTTTGTGTGTGTGTGTGTGTGTGTGTGTGTGATTCACTGTTTGATCTGCTGCAGTCTCTGACGAGACAGCCAGACGTTACCCTATGGAACGAGCTCAGAGCTCATTATTTCCGATATTGGGATAGGCATGAGACCAGGCACACACCACACACCGGGACAACAAGGTCACAACTCCTCGATTTACATCCCGTACCTACTCACTGTTAGGTGAACAGGGGTTACACGTGAAAGGAGACACACCCAAATATCTCCACCCGGCTGGGGAGTCGAACCCCGGTCCTCTGGCTTGTGAAGCCATCGCTCTAACCACTAAGCTACCGGGTGTGTGTGTGTAATTCACTGTAATTCACTGTTTGATCTGCTGCAGTCTCTGACGAGACAGCCAGACGTTACCCTACGGAACGAACTCAGAGCTCATTATTTCCGATCTTCGGATAGGCCTGAGACCAGGCACACACCACACACCGTGTGTGTGTGTGTGTGTCAAAATATTAAATTATCTTAACCCAACATGGTGTAAATAAATCAAATAAAAAAAAAAGATAACATAATTCTTAATATTTTCTTAAGTCTAATTTGGAATTGAGAGAAACACGACAAATTAGTTTTTTTGTCATTAACGTTACAATGGTATGGATTGGTGGCTGTAGGCGAGGTGTACCAGTATATTATTGGTGTGTGGCTGTTAATTGTTACTGTTTATTTCAAGATTAGTGTTTCTTATAGGATATTTTCTTTTTTCTTCAGTTTAATCAGTTGAAAAATAGTGCTTTATTGATTTTTGACGTAAATAATTGAGTTCCTTTTCTTTCTTTTGGTTAACTAGTAAGAGTGATGCATTGTTTATTGAAATATGAAGTTTTATGGGCATAGATGACGAATTAATTGTCATTATTTTATGCACCAATCGTATGTAATTAAGTGTAAGTTTGTAAGGAATGTTGATGGTCAATAAACTATAATAATGATGTGGGTGAAGTTTGAGTGTACTAATACAGCTTGATTTATTTCAGGTTGTTTCAAGATATAGAGGGAGAGAGAACAGCCAAGGAGGAGGAAGAAGAGGAACAGGAAGATAACAAGAAGAAGAAGAAGAAACAATGAATGAAGACAAAATAAGAAAAGGTTGAATAAGAATAAATATTGTCATTTTATAAAGTTCTCTCTCTCTCTCTCTCTCTCTCTCTCTCTCTCTCTCTCTCTCTCTCTCTCTCTCTCTCTCTCTCTCTCTCTCTCTCTCTCTCTCTCTCTCTCTCTCTCCACAGCCTGCTTACAAAAGGGAAAAAATTGTATTGTGAGTAAATATTATCTTTAATTATCTCACTTTCTTTCATTTTTGTCTGTCTGTAGGTATGTCTCATTATTATTATTATTATTATTATTATTATTATTATTATTATTATTATTATCATCATCATCATCATCATCATCATTATTATTATTATCATTATTATTATTATCATCATTATTATTATTATTATTATTATTATTATTATTATTATTATTATTGTTATTGTTTGTGTGTGTGTGTGTGTTTAGGTAGTTGTAGTTTTCCAGGGCCTGGGCTTTATGGTGGTGTGGCCCCGTCTCCATATCTACATTTATCCAATCTTACTTTAAAAGTGTGCACACTCGTTGCAGACACTACTTCTTCATTTAAACTGTTCCACGTCTCAATACATGTTTGCGGGAAACTCAATTTTTTAACATCTCTCAGACATCTTCCCTTCCTCAGCATCTTACTATGTGATCTTGTGCTTCTAGTGTCATATTCTTCACTATTTTTTAACACCTCTCAGACATCGTCCCTTCCTCAGCTTCTTACTATGCGATCTTGTGCTTCTAGTGTCATATTCTTCACTATTTTTTAACATCTCTCAGATATCTTTCCTTCCTCAGCTTCTTACTATGCGATCTTGTGCTTCTAGTGTCATATTCTTCACTATTTTTTAACATCTCTCAGACATCTTCCCTTCCTCAGCTTTTTACTATGCGATCTTGTGCTTCGAATGTCATATTCTTCTCTCAGGATCAGTTTCTCATTATCCACTTGGTCCATTCCGTTGATCAATTTATAAAGTTGTATCAGGTCTCCTCTCTCCTTCTTTGTTCCAGGGTTGGTAGATCCATAGCCTTTAGTCTCTCCTCATATGTCATCCATTCAAATTCTGGAACCATTCTTGTAGCCATTTTTTGTAGTCTCTCCAATTTCCTTATGTGTTTCTTTTTATGAGGGGTCCACACTACTCCTGCATATTCCAATCTGGGTCTTATTATAGTACTTATCAATTTCTTCATCATTTCTTTGTCCATGTAGTGAAATGCTACTCCAATATTCCTTAGCAAATTATATGTTTCTCTAAAATTTTATCAATATGGCTTACTGGTTGATTGTTTTGTTCCATCGTCACTCCTAAGTCCTTTCTTTTTTAACTTTCTCCAGTTCTACTCCATCTCCCATCTTATAGATTCCCACAGGTCGTCTTTCACTCTTTCCCATTTCCATGACATGGCTTTTGTTCACATTGAATTCCATTTCCCACTTTTTAGTCCATTCCCAGATGTTATTTAGGTGTTGTTGCAGTATTTCACAATCCTCTTTTTGCTTTATAACTCTGCACAGTTTGGTATCATCTGCAAACAGATTTATGTAGCTGTTCACTCCTTCTGGCATGTCGTTAATATAAATGAGGAAAAGTATTGGTGCCAATACTGACCCCTGTGGCACTCCGCTTTCTACTGCTCTCCAATATCTTGAACTACCGTCCTTATTTCTCTCCCCCTCAAATAATTTTCTATCCATCTCAATGTGCTTCCTTTTAAGCCACCCTTCTCCTCTAACTTCCATAGTAATCTTGCATGTGGCACTTTGTCAAACGCCTTTTTTAAATCCAAATAAATGCAGTCAACCCATCCCTCTCTCTCTCTTGTACTCTATCAACTATTCTAGAATAGAAACTCAATAAATTAGTTACACAAGACTGTCTTTTTCTAAAACCAAATTGGCTATTTGATATTAATTTGTTGTGTTGAAGGAAGTCGATCCTTTGTTTGTTTGACACATCTTGCATATTACACTAGTTAGTGATACCGGTCTGTAATTTAAAGGTTCTTCCTTCCTTCCGCTCTTATATATGGGAACCACCTCACCTCTTTTCCATTCTACTGGTAGGTACTGTTCCATTTTGTATTGAGCATTTTATGATGTTGTATATAGGACTTGCTAGTTCTTCCCTACATTCTTTCACTATTCTGCCTGAGACTTCATCTGGTCCCATTGCCTTCTCTTCATCCAGTTCCTTTATTAACTCTTTTATTTCAAGCTTGGTTACTTTAATCTCTTTCATATACACTGTCTCTCTATTACCCTGTGGCCTTTCAAATTTGGATTCCTTAGTAAACACCTCCTGGAATTTATTATTTAATTAATAGTTCTGCCATACTTTTTGGGTCTTCCACCATTCCGTTCTCTCCTTTTAACCTTTCTATTGTTTCTCTTTGCCTAGTTTTTCCATTTATGAATCTCTAGAACAATTTTGGTTGGTTTCGAACTTCTTTTCCTCTTCCTTCCTCACCTTAACATATTCATTTCTCGCTGTCTTGAAGTTTTCCTTTATTGCTGGATTTCTATTTCTACTCCACCTTTTCCATGGTCCATCTCTTTTCTCCTTTGCCTTGGCACACCTTGCATTAAACCAATCTTTCTTTCCTTCTTCTTTAGGTCTATATTTCGGGACATATTCCCTGACTCCTGTTTTGTATATTTCCAAAAATAAGTTATATTTGTCTTGCTTTGTCTCTGAGTTTTCCATCTCCTCCCAGTCTACGTTTTTAAAATAGTTCTTGAGATTCTCAATATCAGCCCTTCTCTAATTTAATCGGACTCCTTTGTAGGAATCGTTTTGTTGTTCTGTGTGTGTGTGTGTGTGTGTGTGTGTGTGTAATTCACTGTTTGTCTCTCTTCTCGTCTCGTCTCGTCTCCTCTCTCTCGTCTCGTCTCGTCTCTCTCTCGTCTCGTCTCTCTCGTCTCGTCTCGTCTCGTCTCGTCTCGTCTCTCTCTCGTCGTCTCGTCTCTCTCTCTCTCTCGTCTCTCTCTCTCTCTCGTCTCTGTCCTTCTCGTCTCGTCTCCTCTCTCTCTCTCTCTCTCGTCTCGTCTCGTCTCTTCTCTCTCGTCTCGTCTCGTCTCGTCTCTCTCTCTCGTCTCCTCTCGTCTCTCTGTCTCTCATCTCGTCTCGTTTCCTCTGTCTCTCGTCTCGCCTCTCATCCTGTCTCTGTCTCGTCTCGTCTCGTCACGTCTCCTCTGTCTCGTCTCATCTGGTCTTGTCTCCTCTCTGTCTCATTTCGTCTCGTTTCCTCTCCGTCTCTCGTCTCGTCTCGTCTCCTCTGTCTCTCGTCTCGTCTCGTCTCGTCTCCTCTCTCTCGTCTCGTCTCCTCTGTCTCTTGTCTCGTCTCGTCTCGTCTCGTCTCTCATCTCTTCTTTTCGTCTTGTCTCGTCTCGTCTCGTCTCCTTTCCTTTTGTTTCTCGTCTCGTCTCCTCTGTCTCGTCTCGTCTCTCGTCTCTCTCTCGTCTCTCGTCTCTCTCGTCTCTCTCTCGTCTCGTCTCTGTCTCTCTCGTCTCGTCTCTCTCTCTGTCTCGTCTCGTCTCGTCTCTCTCTCTGTCTCTCTCGTCTCGTCTCGTCTCGTCTCGTCTCTCTCTCTCTCTCTCGTCTCGTCTCGTCTCTCTCTCTCTCTCTCTCTCTCTCGTCTCTCTCTCCTCTCTCTCTCTCCTCTCTCTCTCTCTCTCTCTCTCTCTCTCTCTCTCTCTCTCTCTCTCTCTCTCCTCTCTCTCTCTCTCTCTCTCTCTCTCTCTCTCTCTCTCTCTCTCTCTCTCTCTCTCTCTCTCTCTCTCTCTCTCTCTCTCTCTCTCTCTCTCTCTCTCTCTCTCTCTCTGCCTGCCTGCCTGCCTGTGTTCTTTGTTTTGTGTGTGTGTGGAGAGTGTGTAGTGTGTGTGGTGTTATTCAGTAGTGAAGGCTCGGCATCATTTCTGTAACCTCTCTTTTGTTTCCAGGCTTGAAATCAAGCGACCGCCGGCAGAGAGGAGCCTTCTCCTGGACTTTTGACGAGTACCTTGTTGAAGCACAGAACATAGACAGCGTTGGAAATTGGACTAGTACAGTTTGACCAGGGTCCAACATTGCACCAGGATGAAGTGATACACGTGTGTAGAGGTGCCAGGAGGACGGACTCTTGGAACAAGCCTTCCGACAACAGTCATCAGCCATCAGCCATCAGGCAAGCGTGGCGGAACCACTCTGTTGATTTCCAGCAGCAAAACGTGCGGGAAACACACCACCGAGTAGCTTTCACACGGCTGACAGTGTCCACTCACTCTCTGGCGGTAGAAGTAGTCGGTGGAGGGGGGAGGGTAGGCGAGGACGCAGCCGCTTGCACCTGGAGGAACGTGTGTGTGTGTGTGTGTGTGTGTGTGTGTGTGTGTGTGTTAGAAGTAAGTGTAGTTGTGGTGTGTGTGTGTGTGTGTGTGTGTGTGTGTGTGTGTGTGTGTGTGTGTGTGCGCTTGGGGAGAAGTAATTAAACTAGTTAGGTAGTTATAGTAGTGTGTGTGTGTGTGTGTGTGTGTGTGTGTGTGTGTGTGTGTGTGCACGCTTGGGGAGAAGTAATTAAACTAGTTAGGTAGTTACAGTATTTAGATTTTATTTAGAATTTTTCGGGAGAGTGAGAAATGTATCATAATGTTATCATTCTGAGTGTTGGGAACAAGAGTGAGAAGAGAATTACTATTCCTGATTTTTTATGTATGCATTTATTAAGCTGAGCTGAAACATGTGCAAAGTTGACATTAACGTGAATAAATTGATATCTTGTGTATTGGAAATCGAGCTTTTAAAAAGTGGCTATTCTCACAATTGTAATGGACCAAATTTATTAATAGAAATCAATGGAATGTTCATATGCTCAATACATTACCTGTGTGTGTGTGTGTGTGTGTGTGTGTGTGTGTGTGTGTGTGTGTGTGTGTGTGTGTGTGAGAAGAGAGGTAGGCAGTCTGCTTACCACGTACTGTACAGCTCCACTCCTAATCCACCACAGTGTTGCCATGCTATGTATTGCTTCCTGACCGCCTGTGTTGCCATTGTACCAAGGTGAAGTCAATAAAATGTCGACAAATGCTCCTTCACTTTATTTGTAACCAAGGCAAAGGAAATAAATACGTCAAGTTGTTTGTAAAGCACACCGAGTCCCCTCCTGGCCACTTTTCACTTCTCAATTTGTGACATCAGGCCTTCAAATTACCAATGACTATTTCACCATTGTAAGTCCAGGCCACAGTTTTCACTTAACTTGTGACACCAGCCCTTCAAATTACTGACTATTTCACCATTACAAGTTAGTTGGAGTGAGTCAGTGTAGGTTAAGGGAGTGACTCTGGTGCAGGAGATGACACCAGCAGGAAACGATGGTGAGTGAATTACCCACGTGTCGATAACCACTGCTTCAAACCAATCACAGGGACGCTCCACCACCTCACAACATCAAGATCAAGACACCCCTTCCTTCCTTTTGTAATTGTATGTAATCCCAAGTAATTCTAGGTAATTGAATCGTCAGCCAGGGCAAGGTCTCACAATGGACTCGCCCACCTCCCTTCCTCCTATGTAATTCTATGTAATTGTATGTAATCCCAAGTAATTCTAGGTAATCCAGTCAAATTCGTGGAAAGTGGGTTCGTTTCATCGTCAGCCAGGGAAAGGTCTCATAATGGACTCACCCACCACCCTTCCTCATAATGGACTCGCCCACCACCCTTCCTCCCCACCCTCTCACAATGGACTCACCCACCACCCACCACCCTTCCTCCCCACCCTCTCACAATGGACTCGCCCACCACCCTTCCTCCCCCACCCTCTCACAATGGACTCACCCACCACCCTTCCTCCCCACGCTCTCACAATGGACTCACCCACCACCCTTCCTCCCCCACCCTCTGAGCCACTGACACTGGACTCTCCGTTGACTCCACCAGTAATCCTTCCCTATTCTGGCCGCCATGGCATTGCCCCCCGCACTCCCCACACCCTGGCGATAGATGCGCCCTCCACGCCCACACAGCACCCATGGAAACACCCTCCACGCCCACACAGCACCCATGGATGCACCCTCCACGCCCACACAGCAACTCATTCAATGGTTCAGATCTTTTGGTGAAACTTGCAAAGGAAACAATGAAACACTAGGGCCAGATTATTGACTTTATTTACCGCTGAGTGGTCAGGCTGTGTGAAGAGCTGTGCATTCCTCCACACATGACACACTGACACTACACGTTATCATGTGACACCTTCATACATTGCAAAAATAGAATTGTGGCTTATATCTTCACAAGGGAAGCTGCTCAGACTCGTTAAGGCCGTCTCACACCGGAGACGACGCACACCACGTACCAACGTCGCGCAGACTTAGCTTGCTATGGGGAGGTTCACACCAGGCGCGATGCTCCGCCACATCGTCTGTGGTGGAGGCTGGCTCACTTGACACTTCTTCACGAGGAGGAGGAGGAGGAGGAGGAGGGATGGAGGAGGAGAAAGGAGTTATTAATGATATGTTTAGCCTTGAATAATGAGAGGAAAAGGAATTGGGTCTATGAATCAAATATAAAACGAGTGAAATGAGGCGAATATCATTATCTTATCCAAGTGCCAGAAATGGATGAGGAAATTTGGACAGTATTTCAGAGTGACTCCAGCTCAGTTCTCTGAAGTTCCATCCTCAATGAACAAGATATTAAGAAGCAAGGCACCAACTACAGGACAGCCACCAGTTCGCGGTGAAGGAGGGCGAGAGCGTCGTCTCCGGAGTGACACGGCCTTTAATTAACCCCTTCAGTACCATGACACGTTTTCATA
>NC_059271.1:67500-77500 GCF_017591435.1 Portunus trituberculatus
TAATAATAATAACAATAATAACAATAATAATAAAAAATAATAATAATAATAGTACGGTTTATTAGTAATTGCAGTACACAGATAGATAGATAGATAGATAGATAGATATTTATTAACCACAGCTAGGAATCGATTTTACATTAAAAAAACGATATTACTTAAACAAATATAAATGTAATAAAACACAACTGTAGTCCACAAACTACAAAATTCCTAATTAAATCAATCTAACCAGACTTCCCAAAAATCTTATACATATAACTTTAGAATACCATGAATTATCTTACATACTATTTCATCTGAATAAGTACCCGAAAACAAATCTTCCACGTAATCAAAATTATAAATGTCACGTATTTGTAGTGACTTAGGACAGTCCCGTATGACATGCAGCTCGGTTTGTACCGAGCCACACTCACACAGTCTTTCCTCTACAGGGATTCGCCCGCGGCCTCTTCTGTTACACCTTCCTTTCTCTATTCCAAGGTTGTGACCGCTAACTCTAAAGCGCGTAAAAGACAAACTGTGAAATTCATTAATGTTATGTCTCACTCTGTACTCTGTACTCTTCCTCACCTCTAACCCTTCTGCTTATGCTGTCACGCTTTCATCTCCGTTGGGCTCCTCCGATCACAATCTCATTTCTGTATCTTGTCCTATTTTTTTCAATCCCTCTGCAGGATCCCCCAAAGCAAAGGTACCTCTGGCGTTTTGCCTCTGCCAGTTGGGAGGACCTAAGGAAGTATTATGCTGATTTTCCCTGGAATGATTATTGCTTCCGTGTCAGAGACCCATCTCTTTGTGCTGAACGCATAACAGAGGTGTTAGTATCTGGCATGGAGGCATACATTCCTCATTCTTTTACTCAACCTAAACCTTCTACACCTTTATATCTCTGCCCGGAATCATGCCAAGTCTGTTCTTCAACTTGCCAAACACTCTTTCATAAATAGGAAATGTCAAAATCTTTCAAACTCAAACTCTCCTCGTGACTTCTGGCATCTAGCCAAAAAACATCTCAAATAACTTCACTTCTTCATCTTTCCCTCCTTTATTTCATCCTGATGGCACCACTGCCATCTCTTCTGTCTCTAAAGCTGAACTCTTTTCTCAAACTTTTGCTCATAACTCCACCTTGGACGATTCTGGGCTTGTCCCTCCCTCTCCTCCTCCCTCTCACTATTTCATGTCTACAATCAAAATTCTTCGTAATGATGTTTTCCATGCCCTTGCTGGCCTAAACCCTCGGAAGGTTTATGGACCTGATGGAGTCCCTCCTATTGTTCTCAAAAACTGTGCTTCTGTGCTTGCATCTTGCCTGGCCAAACTCTTCCAACTTTGTCTATCGACTTGTACCTTTCCTTCCTGCTGGAAGTTCGCCTACATTCAGCCTGTTCCTCAAAGGGGTGACCGTTCTATCCCCTCAAACTACCGTCCTATAGCTTTAATTTGTTGCTTGTCTAAAGTTTTTGAATCTATCCTGAATAGGAAAATTCTCAAACATCTGTCACTTCACAATCTTCTGTCTGATCGCCAGTATGGCTTCCGTCAAAGTCGCTCTACTGGTGACCTTCTGGCTTTCCTTACTGAGTCTTGGTCATCCTCTTTTAGAGATTTCGGTGAAACTTTTGCTGTTGCGTTAGACATATCAAAAGCTTTTGATAGAGTCTGGCATAAAGCTTTGATTTCAAAACTGCCCTCCTACGGCTTCTATCCTTCTCTCTGCAACTTTATCTCAAGTTTCCTTTCCGACCGCTCTATTGCTGCTGTGGTAGACGGCTACTGTTCTTCTCCTAAACCTATTAATAGTGGTGTTTCTCAAGGTTCTGTCCTGTCACCCACTCTCTTTCTATTATTCATTAATGACCTTCTTAACCAAACTTCTTGCCCTATCCACTCCTACGCTGATGATACCACCCTACATATTTCCACGTTCTTTCAGAGACGTCCAACCCTTCAGGAAATCAACAGATTACGCGGGGACGCCACGGAACGCCTGGCTTCCGATCATTCTAAGATTTCCGATTGGGGCAGAGAAAATCTAGTAGTTTTCAATGCCTCAAAAACTCAATTCCTCCATCTATCAACTCGACACAACCTTCCAGACAACTATCCCCTCTTCTTCAATGACACTCAACTGTCTCCCTCTTCCACAATGAATATCTTCGGTCTGTCCTTTGCTCATAATCTTAACTGGAAACTTCACATATCATTTCTTGCTAAAACAGCTTCTATGTGTGTGTGTGTGTGTGAGGTGTGTGTGTGTGTGTTTCTCGCCCTCCAACTGCTTACTCTGTATAAGGGCCTTATCCGTCCCTGTATGGAGTACTCTGTGTGTGTGTGTGTGTGTGTGTGTGTGTGTGTGATAGGGTGGAATAATAATAATCTTCGTCTCATCAACTCCTCCTCTGACTAACTGTCTTAGTCTCTTTCTCACCGCCGAAATGTTGCATCCCTTTCTATATTTTATCGCTATTTTCATGGTAACTGTTTTACTGATCTTGCTAACTGCATGCCTCCCCTCCTCCTGCGGCCACGCTGCACAAGGCTTTCTTCTTCCTTCATCTATTCTGTCCAACTCTCTAATGCAAGAGTTAACCAGTACGCTCAATCATTCATCCCTTTCACTGGTAAACTCTGGAACTCCCTCCCTGCATCTGTATTTCCGAATTCCTACAACTTGTCTTCTTTTAAGAGGGAGGTATCGAGGCATTTGCTCCCCTAATTCTGGCTGACGGTTTTGGCACTTTTTGAAGTCTTTGGAGAGCCAGCGCTCAAGTGGGCCTTTTTCTAACCTTCTGTTTTTTCCTTTGGCTGGCCCTCTTCCTAAAAAAACAAAAAAAAAAAAAATGTCTCACTCTGTACACTGGATGAAATGACAAACTTGGGTTCATATACTTATAAACTTCACATCTAGATGAGTTTGAGAGCAAAATTTGATTGTTAACATCTCCCATGATGGCATTACTATCCCTGATGGCGCTTGTAAGAACTCGTTTGCAAGTCTTCCGGTTGGCGTATTACATATCCGAATATTATTTAGTGCAAAAACAAGGGGATCATCTTCAAAATTGTGTCTTTCTTCTTACACTTTGGAAAAAACTTATGCTGTCTCAATTTCAGTAACTCAGGAAGCGGCAAGTACCCTGACTCAACGTAACACACTAGATTGGCTGTTGTTCTCACCCCCAACAGTTGTTGTAATGACCAATTGTACAATTTAATTACAGGTTTAAAGTCCGCCCCCACCCATGACTCACAACCATACAAGAGTGAGGAGATCAACGCTGCATCAAAAACCCGCCGCTTCACAACAAAAGGGATATCATTGTTCTTTTTGAGAAAGGATACAAACTTTAACACATGACACATTTTTCCCTTTGCATGAGCCTTAACTGCTGACGACACCGAGCCGTCGCTGGTGAAGGGTGAACCGAAGTACAAGTAGCTAGAGCAGTGATCTATGACAAGTCCATTCACCACCAGTGGCTCGGCATCACCAGCTCTGCCGTGAATTACATCAAATTTAGTTTTGCTCTGGTTAATTTTCATACCATATTCGTTACAAAATTCCTGTACAATTGCAATTTTTTGTAACATAGCTTCTCTAGATGTAGATAACAGTATAGTATCGTCCATTAGTACTAATATATGAAACCATTGGAGAAAACCATCTGACTGACAGCGTTCCTTTATCATCTTAATCAAATCATTGACAAACAGAATGAAAAGTAAACATGACGTAGGCGATCCTTGTCTCACCCAAAGAGTTGTTGTCATGACCGCTTCACCAATCACACTCTGTTACCCAGTACATTGCTAACAAAGCCGCTAGCATCACCCGCCCACATCCAAGCCTTTTCATTACCTTAAATAAAACATCTCTTGGTACTAAATCATAGGCTTTAGAAAAGTCAATGAATCTTACAAACAAAGTTAATTTTTTCCTGCGAGCTATATCCGTTAACAGGCAAAGGCAATGTGTTCTGAACAACCTCGCTTCCTCTGTGCTCCAGCTTGTTCTCCGTACGGTTTGAACCACTGACTCAGTCTTTCACACAACACCATGTCGTACAATTTAGCGATTGCGTTAATTAATGACACTAATTTCCCGATAGTTGTTTGTGTCACACGGTCACACCTGTTGCGTACGCACATACACACACACACACACACACACACACACACACACACACACACACACACACACACACACACACACATACACATTTCTGCCTGCACGCATGCACACGCATTTACTCACACGCACGCCGACTCAATTTACACAGCCACACACACACACATACAGTTCTGCCTGCACGCACACACGTTCGCACGCAAACGCACGCAGACTCATATTCTCACACACACATACACGTTCGCACGCAAACGCACACAGACTCATATTCACACACACACACACACACACACACACACACACGAACACACAGTTCTGAAAGCACGAACGCACACGCACGCAAGCACGCACTGATATTCTCACACACACGTACACACACATACACACACACAAAAAAAAACACACATACACATATACACGCATTTCTGCGTGCACGCACGCACACGCATTTACTCCTACGCACGCCGACTCACATTCACACAGACAACACACACACACACACACACACACACACACACACACACACACACACACACACACACACACATATATACACGAACTACTCCATGCATGCACGCACACACATTTACTCATACGCACGCCGACTGACATTCACATAGACACACACACACGCACGCAAACACACAATGGGACCGATCGCGATCTGCTATGTAGGTGCCTTCAACAGCCAGATGGGTTAATTATTTCACAGCAAGTTGGTCAACTGGAACGTACTTTTCTGCACGTTTTGTAAATATCAAATGGTTTGATAAAATAGTTATAATCTTTCTAAGAATGTACTCGTGGCATATAAGCTAAAAAAGTGGAAATATTTATATGTATGTAGAGCGCTCTTCTTTACCATCTCCATTTCTGGGACAAAAAATAGAAAAGATCATTAATAGGTAAAGCGTAGTTTTAATACCTTTTTCTTTCCATAAAAATCAATATGAATTATATTCATACAGAAAATCACAACAATTAATAGTCTTAAGAAATTAACAGTATAGAGGATATTGTCTGACATGCACCGAGATTGTTCTATCGAAACGTAAACAAATCTAGCGTGTTAAGAGCCATCGCCACACTCGCTACACAACGACTTCACTATGGATAACACTATGGATGAACTTAGAAAATGGACAGTGCCAACTCTGAGAAACTTTCTGAGATCAAAAGGCATACCAAGTTCGCTTGTTGTGATTCAGTTAGGAAAATTCGGTTTCGGTAATGTTGGCCAAGTTATTTCGGCACAGATTTTTTTTGTAAATGCTACTCAGTGATATTTGCTCTACGCTTTTTGAGTGGAGCATTATCCTATGCAGGTATATATGTACTATTAGACTTACAAAAAATAATATGATGGGACACTGGTACATCCATACTTTGCACCATTAGGAAAATATATTTGCATATTTTTATGTCATTTTTAATCAGACACATAGTGAAATAATCAAACGTTTATATTATGAGAAATGTAGGCATGAATATCAATATATATTTATTTTTTTCTAATAGGGCTTCCACAAGAGCGACAGTTCGGAGCGATAGGCAGGACCAACTTGTGAATTCAACCAGCTGGCGAACAATGAAAACTACACAGATCGCGATTGGTGCCATTACATATACATGCATGTCCTGGTACCCCTGGCACCATCAATATGTTCTGGTGTGGTTGAAGAGAAACACCGGGGCCTTTCCCTTATTTTATTGTAAGATACAAAGCGTATTGAACCTTGGTAGACTTGGTAGCGAGTAGTCGTGGAGGCTTGAGAAGTAGCCGGTGTGTTGTAGTCAATGTTATGTTACCACGAAGAGAGCACAAGAGTAGCAGTGTCGTTAGTTCAGGAACTCTCTCACAGTGTCTTCTCAGGGGAGTTAACGAAAACACAGCTTGGGTTTTCCTTATATTAACAATACAGTTATTTACACTACACAAGGATAGTCTCGTACACACACACACAGTCCACAGCTCCCTGGCAAACGCCCGGGGGAGCACAACGGCCAGCTCGTGTGTTCGTCAGACTCCAACTAACGTAGCTCCGTCTTGTCAATCTCTCGTCAGCAAAAACTCACTGACACCGGTGACCGACTCATATATCAAAGAACAGTTAGAAATGCATTGGTTACAATAGTTAATGTAGTACTTAATCATAAATGAAAGAAATAAAATATATGATAGTACTAAATATATGTCTATGCTGTTATAATTACATATGTATAATCCACCAACCAGAGGTTCCCACACTGAGCCTGTGGGAAAGTATACTGACTTAGCATAAGAAGTGCTTGCACATGAAAATGAAAGGATGTGCTCTTCGCTAAGATCAGCCTCGCTTCTCACGGCTGTGTGTAGAAACAAGGAAAAAAAAATAATTATATACAATTCATACCCTAACACCGCTCGGTCACATACCTGCCGCGTCCTCGCGGCATAAAAAGAAAGCATGCATAGAAATATTCTAATTGTGTACCTAGCCGTGTTAAAGTGTACTACAGGAAGTTCATGGTAGAGTGAAATCGCCGCTGGGCAACTTTGGCAGCATGAAGATTAGAACAAAGGCGTAACGCTTTGTAAACACAAATAAAGAGAGGAAGTAAAATGCAAATGGTCAGGAGAATAGGAACTAAGAGGCTAGGATAGAAAACAACAGGATCGAGGTACTCTGGAAGAGACTCTTCTAAGGCTTGAGCAAATTCTGACTGGTTTGAAAATCTAATTTCATGTAAGGTGTTAATAACATAGGAAAGCCTGTAAAAAGATAGATTTTGCAAAATAGATAAAGGGAAAAGATGAGGAGCAGATATATTGACAGTAAAAGCTTCGTAGAGACGTTTAGGATAGGTGGTCAGATTAGTAGACGTAACATGACAAAAATTGTGAACTGCATGATGACCAACAACCCTCTCATACATTGTACCATTCGGACAAACAACTGCAAGAGGGATGGGAGTTGGGAAGAAGTAATGATAACCATGGAACGGATGTTGAAAAATGGCCTGTGGAACTATATGTCTATAGGAACAAGTTAAGAGAGCATCCTCTGCGTGAACACGAGTAAGGATGACCTCGCACATATTCCCTACAATGGGGCGAAAAATAAAAAGGGTAGCATCGTAGTGATATCGGTGTAAATACGATGACATGCAGCTACTCAGCGAGTCCCTTGAGGTAGTGGTATACACGGAAAAATCCTTTGCAATCAAAACCAGAGTAGGAGGTAAGTCTAGGATTAGGACAGAGGTGTTAATAGAGAATGGAAAAGGAATGATTTCATAAACATGAAAGGTGTCCATTGATTTGAAAGGAACATAGATGACGCCAGCTTCAAGCGTGAGAACCGTTTCTAAGATGGGATAATAATGTTCCACAATATCACGGTTAAACAAAGGTTGTAATTTGAAAATAGTCTGTCCAATGTCAAGCGTCTTGATTAGATCAGCGACAGGGAAAAGAGCAGCAGTTACTCTACCCTGGCTGGCATTAACAAGGTTTTGGATGAGGACAGAATTATAGGAAAGCATGGCATCTAGAGCGGATTCTAAAACTTCCAGTGACTGATCTACGAGAACAAAGTCCGTCAATTCAGCTATGCGAACTATTGCATCGTTAAGTACACTACGAAGGTGATTGGTATGGCCAAGGACATCTTTCAAATGTGATTCCAGACTAGCAATGTGTTTACTGTGCATATTAATGACTCGTCTATTAGTAGTTGCAATGTTGACAAGATAATTGTAGCGTTCACGTAAATCCTGTACATCCTCATCCATTGCGTGTGGGCCGCTTTCAAAGCAGTAAAGGCCCACACCACTCTATAAAGGTGGCAATCTTCAACAATATCCTCATCCATCGCTGTACCAAAGAGAGTTTGGGAAATTTTACCGAAGGCATTGATCAATCCTCGTTTGTTCCAAGCATGCATTGGGTGTTTAGAAAAGTCGTACGTAGCGGTAGCAAGTTTGTTAGAGATAAAAGTTAAGCGAGTCTTTAGGAGGTTGAGAATAAAAGTGGAATGAGGATAAGATGGTGTGTCTGTCTGTTCGGCGAGTTCAACCTTCACTCGCCGAACCATCTCCGCTAAGCTTGAAGCAACTCCCCTCAGGACTCCCGGCACTGAGTGAAGAGTGGAGTATGAATAGCGGACGAACAACTCATCTTCCACTAGGGCAGTGTTTCCCAACCTTTTCGCAGCGATTACCCAAAAATACAATTTCACAATCATCCATTACCCCAATGAACAAATACTCGTAATATAGGAAAAAAAGTAACTCTATTTCATACTTCAAAAACAGACAAAATAGAAACTATGCAACACAATAATGCAAATCTATAATACGAAAAGAAGTAATTTTAGTTCATACATAGAAAGCAGAAAAAATTAATCTTCATTGAAATTATATGAAAATGTAAACTGATTGCCTCATCCCATGCCAAACATCCATTACCCCAAAAATATGGGGTCATTACCCCACTGGGGTAATTTACCCCTAGGTTGGGAACCACTGCACTAGGGTCACTGGTCCCAAGGTCGCAACGAGTGCCCCTGGCTTGAGATGTGTTGGAGTAGCCAATGCAGTCCCTAATGTTCCCCAGAATAGTAGGAAAAACGCCATTGTTGCAAGAAAGCGTTGCGTTAGATTCGTGACCTGAGATTATAAGAGTGAGTAGGATGACTAGTAGGTGGGATGGCAGTGGTTGGAGGATTATTACTCGGTATGCAAGTGCGACTATCCAAAGCTGGATCAGAAGCTTTAGTTATCTTGAGCCTGTCACTGTGAACCATTTCTACAGTATTGAGAGCTGGATCAAAAACTGCAAACTTGTTACCATTACCCTTGCTGACAATTAAGCGCGGACCCATGAACTTAGGGGACAATTTGGACTCCCTCGGGGGTGCTTGAACCATCACCATATCTCCTACTTTAAAGGTGATAGGAGTTGCACGCTTGTGTTGTTGCTGCATCATCTCATTCCTAGAAGCAAGCAATTTCTCCCTAACCTTTTTATGTATATCTGTAAAAACTCGCAGATGCTGGGAAGAGTAGTCATCTATGTTATAGACAGGCTTAGAGGGATCCGCCAACAAGTCGTATGTCAATCTCTTATCTACTCCATAGACAATGTAGTGTGGGGTTTTCGCAGTTGATTCACATACCGAACTATTAATGCAAGCCGCAACCTGAGGAATCCAGTCTTCCCAGTTGTCATGTAAGCTAGTGACAACATGACGGAGGGCTTCAAGAATTTTACGATTCGCCCTCTCTACCAGGCCATTTGAACTTGGATGGTAAGCTACGGTAAACGTCTGTTTGATGTTATACTTAGCGCAGATCTCCGATAGCAAGGCATTTTCTGAACTCCGTGCCATTATCGCTAAGGAGAACACGTGGAGTGGTGTAAGGACAGAACAAGTGCGTAACTAGCACATGTGCAATCGCAGGTGCTGTCTTAGCTTTTTTGGTGTAAGGGTTATCTATCTCATTTTCCTCTTCATCAATGAGGTTACTCTCGCACTGTTGTCTGATTTTAGCTTCTTTCTGCAAAATTTCGTCTTCATATAATTTTAAGTATTCATCAAATTTGTTGGGCTTCTTTGCCATCAGCAGTCACTGACACACAGAAATGATTTACTCAAAATTACAATAGCAGTATATGATATAAAAGAAAGAATATATAAAATAGCATGCAGTCACTGAAAAATACAGTTACCCAAACACTACAGTTGTATGTACATGAACACTCAAAGAAAATGAATGAAGCGCTATGTTAACGTAGTTATGCTATATATAAAAAAGAATAATTGATAACTTCCAGCATAACAATAAAGTAATGTGTGACGCTATTTTTGTGTAATTGTA
>NC_059271.1:82500-172500 GCF_017591435.1 Portunus trituberculatus
ATGATTATCCAAATACATGTGTTCTTTATATCTAAATAGGAGCAAAAAGATATTTCTTTTTGAGCAATAAGTGTAGTTATTATGCTTACTTTGTTATTTGCTGAGAACCTGCTGAACGTTAACACATCGTAGCTGCCGTCATCTGTAAATATTGATGTAAAAGTTATATCTATATAGGAAACCAAAATACGTTGTTGTAAACGTGTGGAATGGAAACACACTACTGTACGCACGTATGTACTGTACGTCTAAATTTATCACAGATGGCCAGCCTGTCACGCGAACAGCTGATGCCACACACGCTGGTGGACACACTCACCATCCGGCTCCATGGGCTGGTCTGGCGTGCAGCCGTGAATCTTCCAGGCGTCTTTGACTTCCACCAAGCTAGAATAGAGATGACCAGACTCGGAGCACTCGGAAGAAGTCTCCAGACCATTATTGACAGCGTCAGCTGCTATAGGCTTGGTAGGAGAAAGCTTAATATTTTTCTTGCTACTTAGAATCTCGAGGCTTTGGCTTGAGTTCTTGGTGTAAGGAGCAGCTTGTCTTTGTTTCACTGACTGCACGTGTCGATCCAGGCTCTCAACGGAGTGGGTGATGGAACCTTTGGAAGCATAGCGACCCTGTTTCAGAGAGAGAGAGAGAGAGAGAGAGAGAGAGAGATTAATTGACGAATATAAGAAATGATTCATGTATTTTCAAAAATATGTATACTGATATTGCAATGGATCTTTCTCTTATACGATATGCAGCTGGGTTCCTGCTACAGGGGTACTACACGTAGTACGTAGCCACGTGTACACAACCATTTGTGACGCATTCTGGATCACACGGATGTATTTCAAAACAATATAATTTTCTTTGTAAAATACAAATACTAAACACCACAAACAATGGTTGTCAATGTTTTAGCGTTATATCTATTTACAAGGAAACCTTTCTATACAGAATAATGGAACGCTAAGAGGTTCAAGACATTTTAACCACCAATTTGAGATAATCTCTTTTTACTTGTCTTTGAGGATTGGTACTCTCAATGGGCTTTTTTCAACACTTTTCGTTGCCCTTGGCCACAGCTCCTCTTTCGTAAATTACAGAAAATACTAAAAGCGCCGAATTTCTCTGGACACACCATACCTCCGAATCCTGGTAGTCAGTGCTGACTTTGATGGTATCATAAAGGTTGTCCAAGGAGTACGGTTCGGGAGAAGCTATCGAGTCTTGATCTGGCAGCAGGTTTGGTGTGGGTGGTGGGTAAGAATAATGAGGCCGAACCAGTGCGCTTGCCGGTAATGCTGGAGTCTGCTTGTGTGTGAACGTGTCTCTGGAGTACAGCATCTGGTACTTCAAGCATTCCTTCTCTTGAGAGACGAGCTTATTGATTGCCATTCCCTGGGAGAGAGTCAACAAGTGAGTGAGGGAGCGCTTAGTAGAGGAACGAATACTTTACTGTGCCTATGTATGTGTAAAAGAAAGTTAAAATATCTATTGTTTAATGAGAGAGGGGTATGTTGTAGATTAATAAAAATGCATGTGTGTGTGTGTGTGTGTGTGTGTGTGTGTGTGTGTGTGTGTGTGTATCGAGACTGTACTTCCTTCCTTACATTGCAATATCCTTCTCTTCCTTCTGCGTTCTCTCTCTCTCTCTCTCTCTCTCTCTCTCTCTCTCTCTCTCTCTCTTCCTGTTCCTTCCCTGCATACCTGAGAAGTGTGGAAGACGAAGTAACCTGGCCCGTAGTCGCTCTTTTTCCCAATTTCAAGGTGGAAATCATTAGTGGTGAATCCCATTTTTCGTATGTTGCTGATCGGCCAACGCACAATTCTCTTGCCCTCCACGGAGAGTAGGGAGATGTGGCGGTCCTGCACTATCAACCGCAAGGGACTCATCATCTTCAGCTTTAACCGAGTGTGTTCCTCCGCTACCACCATGAATTCTCGCGTTGCTGGAACAAAAAATAAAGTCAAATAAATAAAATGAAAAAAAATAGAATAAAATAAAGTAAAAAAAATGGTGATAATAATAATAGTAATGACTAAAAAAAAAAAAAAAAATACCACGTTGTTTGGCCAGAAATAACTACATATAACATTGTTTTAATGGAATAAAATCGCATACTGTTTCGGTGAACGTGCTATTGTTAAAGTCCTGAAACTACATGGACACAGCCAGTGGCTACAGTAGAGCAGTTCACCCTCTCTCTTCAAACATCCTTCACACTGAGGCTCATTTCCGTCCTCTGTATACCAGCAGGCTGGCAACCTCACATGGGGTGGAAACATCATGAGGAAAAAAAAAGCAACACACGTACAGTGACACACTCGTTTACAATTCAGCCCCATTTGCTCCCCAATAGAAAAGGACATTCTCGTGGATAACTCTACTGCACTCTGAAATAATTGCAGGCATACTTTATGTTAATTGTGGGTTGTTCAATTCCATAATACGTTCAATGATTCCAACCAACGCAGTTCAGAGGCGATTATCAAAACCCGTATTCAGAAACAAAAAATTTGCTTTTTCAATAATCACAGAGATTCATACGCCTGATTCTCAAAAGTGTTTCTTTAGTTATTTATAGAAATACCATTATTCTGCCATTGAAACCATAAAATGACACCCTTATCAAAAACACTTGCCTCTCCAACTATATGGTTTTTAAATGTGGTGAAGATGAGGTGCAGAGGTGTCTCAGAATATGATTGTAAGTAAGAAGGGCCCTTGCTGTCAGCTTTCGACTTGCCAATGCCCTTCTCTATCTCATTACGGGTCACGGCATTGCCACGGGTGTCACCTTACCTGCTTCGCGACAGCCGTCCATCCCGTAGATCTCGTTTTCCTCCATGTCGGTGCACTGCGGGGTGTGCGACGCGGGGACGCGGGTGGCAGGCTTCAGGAAAATGTCCTGGATTGCCTGCCGGTAAGTGAATGCAACGAGAAGTCATAGGCTTTTCAATGTGTGGAAGGTCATATTACTACTACTACTACTACTACTACCACTGCTGCTGCTGCTACTGCTGCTGCTGCTGCTACTATTGCTACTACTGTACCTGCTGCCACTGCTGCTGCTACTTCTGCTGCTGCCACTGCTGCTTCTGCTGCTGCCACTGCTGCTGCTGCTGCTGCTGCTGCTGCTGCTGCTGCTGCTGCTGCTGCTGCTGCTGCTGCTGCTGCTGCTGCTGCTGCTGCTGCTGCTGCTGCTGCTGCTGCTGCTGCTACTGCTGCTGCTGCTGCTGCTGCTGCTGCTGCTGCTGCTGCTGCTGCTGCTGCTGCTGCTGCTGCTGCTACTGCTACTGCTGCTGCTGCTGCTACTACTGCTACTACTACTGCTACTACTGCTACTGCTACTGCTACTGCTGCTACTACTACTACTACTGCTACTACTACTACTGCTACTGCTACAGAATACCTCCACCCCATGTTTATTGATGCGTCAATTGGGGCTCCACTACTTGGAGGTCATTAGCCCCAACTCTCGCTAATGACTGTGGCATCCAACCATATCTAATACTCTATAATATAAACATTAGTTGTTAGCTATAAATTCACTCTACCTCTACTCTATCTACTCTTATGCCACTCTCCACCACTGTAGCCTCGCAGTCAAGGCCACTTAAATCTGCAGGTATGGGGTGGAATGCCTTGTCCCCTGAGACACAGGAGGGCTGATCTGAGGAGGAGAATGAAAGACGGCACCTCATCCATGCGACGACATGGCTCCTTGGCTGGTGCTTCTTTTCTGCCATTAGGTCGGCTAGTCTTGAGTAGAAGCACTGAGCCTTGGAGCCCATCCCGCCAGATGTGGTGAAGACCAGAGGTGTGAAGCTGCCCTGGTCAATGTGTTGGATTCTCTCCCCATACGCTCGGATCTTCTCCTGCTCATTCTTGCGGTGGGCGGCCTCCAGGGAGAGTTCGTGGTGACAGGCGGCCATCGGGTCAAAGATCCGTATGTCCATGAATGCTTTCTGTCCCTTGTCCAGAACCCTCGTGCGCTGACGTCGACTCGAGCCTCGTTGGTGGTGTTGGCTGTTCTGTAGCGCAGGTGCTCGCCGTCTAGCGGTAGGAGGGTCGGTTCAGTGGAGACATCGTGGCACACCTCCTGAGCATGCTGGCGGTCAGATCTCTCACCTCATCGTGCCTGATACATACGAATCCCCTTTTGCACGTCATGGTGTGGTTGACGTCATTGGGGAACTACACACACAGGTACTGGGGAGTCCTTCCACCGGCCAGCCGTACCTCAGAGCAATGGCGTCGACAAATTCTTGTTTGTTGAGGCTGAAGCCCTTCGCTCCAATGGGCAGTGACGTTAGCCAGTTAGAGGCTCCTGTTTCCTGTGCAGTGTGGATTTTTCTCACTGTGGTTGCAGGCAGGATGTTTATCAGGTCTTCGAGACAGTTTCGTTGATGTTGTTGCCTGTCTCTAGATATAATTCGTCTTTGCTCAGTGACTGCACTTTGGGCTATTTCACCATGTGCGTCCTGAGCAATGATCTTCTCTGTGAGGGACCTGGTGAGCTTGAGGGAGTTGAGGTTCTCCACAGTCGCTAACTTCTTAGGGGAGGTGATTCCCATCCCGCCCAGTCTTGGTGGAAGTTCGAGCAGCGCCCTCTCCCCATCTCCGATGGTGTGGGATCTCAGTAACGCTGGGATGAAGGTGTTCCTTATCGAGACCTCCAGTGGTGCAAGGGAGGGCTGATGCCTGGGATGGTGCGCATGGCGAATCTCCATCGATGCTGCAAGCCGTGGGTGTAGGCGGAGTAGGCTGCATGAGGCTCAGTCCTGGCCATGTCAGACAGGACCTCCACCTCATGTATCCACTCCTTCACCTTCTCTCCTATGTATTCCTTCTTGAACTCCTCTGTTCCGATGACAGCACCCAAATGCCGCTGTCCATCCTTTGTTATTATAACTCCACTGCCACTGAAGCTATCCACTGCACTGTCATAGTGTTCAGGCTTTACAATAAGGACGGACTTAGCGGCACTGGGTGTGTACCCTATGATGGGACCATTATCGTTCACTAAGCCCCACCATTTTTCAAGTCTGTTATTTTGCCGGCCCCTGACAGGTCATCCGCGTACGCCACTTGCTTCACACTCGTTTTCTCATATGAGATAACTTGTTGCAGCACTGAAAGTCCGAGGGCGTACATCGCCATGGCCACTGGGTCACCTTGTGTTGTCCCTTCCATGGACTTTAACACCTTAACACTATTACCACTATTACTACATATGTACAAATCCGAGGGGTCACTATATGTGTTTTCTACATAGTGTGCCAGAGAGGACATTTACTCGAATGTTATGAAGCATTGTTTTTCTGTTAATAGTGTTGAAAGCGTTTTTGGCGTCCACTAATAACACCGCTTCACAATTGTCTTCACTGAATATTTCCCTCATAGCGTGGATGGCGGCTTCCCCTCCTGCCTGCTGTCCTGCACACACTTGCAGGTTCCCCGCTGCCCTCCTCACGTCGTCCTTGACCACCGTCATGACGCATTTACCCACGATGCGTCTTATCACCTCGCCGATGCCAATTGGTCTGCATCCCGGCTTTTTGTCCAGCGGGATTAATCGGCATGCGGTGAGAGCCTCGACGTGGTGACAATTTGTGGTGGCAAGCTTCCTTGCCAGTGCTGCCAGGGCGCCGCATAGGTCGTTAGCGGCACTGCCACAGAGTGCGCCGCTCAACAGGCGACGCCACCCTCTAGCGTCTAGTCCTGAGGGACCAGCACTGCCGTGTGTCTGGAGACTTCTTCCAGATCATCTCTCCAGTTATCACCTCGTAGATGACATCATTGGGCTTGCGGAATGGCCCCTGCATCCTGAGGCCCTCTTCGTCGCTGGGGGGAGGATGTTTTTCCTTCTACTACTACTACTACTACTACTACTACTACTACTACTACTACTACTACTACTACTACTACTATTGCTACCACTACTGCTGCTGCACTGCTACAACACACTACTGCACCACTGCACTACACAACTACTGCTACTACCACCACTGCAACAACAACAACAACTACTACTGCTGCACTGCCAACCACTGCTGCACCACTACCACCACACTACTGCTGCTACCACTACAACACCACTGCTGCACCACCACCACCACCATTTGCTGCTGCTAACCACTACTACCACTACCAACAACAACCACTAATACTGCAACCACTAACTACTACAACACAAACACAACTCACAACAACTACTGCTACTACTACTGCACTACTACTACTGCTGCAACTACACAACAACAACAACAACTAACTACTACCACTGCTACTGCTGCTTACTACTACTACTGCTACTGCTACTACTGCTACTACTACTACTACTGCTACCACTGCTGCACCACCACTACTGCTACTACTACTATTACCACAACTATTGCTACTACTACTATTACCACTACTACTGCTACTAATACTATTACCACTACTACTGCTACTATTACTATTACTACTACTACTACTACTACTACTACTACTACTACTGTTACTACTACTTTTTTTTTTTTTTTTTTACGTAGGGAAGAGGGCCAGCCAAGGGCAAAAAAAAGAAAGTTAGAAAAAGGCCCACTTGAGCGTTGGCTCTCCAAAGACTTCAAAAAGTGCCAAAACCGTCAGCCAGAATTAGGGGAGCAAATGCCTCGATACCTCCCTCTTAAAAGAAGACAAGTTGTAGGAATTCGGATATACAGATGCAGGGAAGGAGTTCCAGAGTTTACCAGTGAAAGGGATGAATGATTGAGCGTGCTGGTTAACTCTTGCATTAGAGAGTTGGACAGAATAGGGATGAGAGGAAGAAGAAAGCCTTGTGCTTTCTATTACTACTACTACTACTACTACTACTACTACTACTACTACCACTACTACTACTACTACTACTACTACTACTACTACTACTACTACTGCTGCTGCTGCTGCTGCCACCACCACCACCACCACTGCTGCTTATGCTGCTGCTGCTGCTAATGCCACCACTACTACTACTGCTGCTTGTGGTGCCACTGCTGCTGCCACTACTACTATTGGGACTGCTGCTGGTTCTGCACCTGCACCACTACTGCTGCCACTGGTTCTGCCACCACTGCCACTGCCACCACCACTGCCACCACCACCACTGCCACCACTGCCACTGCTGCTGCTGCTGCTGCCACTGCTGTTGCTGCCACTGCTGCTGCTGCTGCTGCTGCTGCTGCTGCTGCTGCTGCTGCTGCTGCTGCTGCTGCTGCTGCTGCTGCTGCACCACTGCTGCTGCTGCTGCTGCTGCTGCTGCTGCTGCTGCTGCTGCTGCACACTGCGCTGCTGCTGCTGCTGCTGGTGCTGCTGCTGCTGCTGCTGTTGCTGCTGCTGCACTACTGCTCTGCTGCTGCTGCTGCTGCTGCTGCTGCTGCTGCTGCTGCTGCTGCTGCTGCTGCTGCTGCTGCACTACTGCTACTGCTGCTGCTGCTGCTGCCACAACTGCTACTACTACTGCTGCAACCACTACTACTACTACTACTGCTACTACTACTACTACTACTACTACTACTACTACTACTACTACTACTACTACTACTACTACTACTACTTCTTCTTCTACTACTACTACTACTACTACTATATTTCCCAAATTAACTACAATTCTGACTAGTAAATTGCTATATTTTATGTAGCAACTTGCTTTCTCTCTCTCTCTCTCTCTCTCTCTCTCTCTCTCTCTCTCTCTCTCTCCCTCTGCCATGCGTGCATTTGTTTTTGGGAACAGATAACAAATAACTTGCCTCAGTCCATTTTTGGTTTTCCTCGTCGCTCCTGGCCAGAAAACAGTAGCGGTGATCCTTGGTAGTGAGCTGGAAGGCACAAGAGGCCACATCAAAGCTCGCGCACGTATGGCATGAGTGTTTATCTCAGGACTATGAAAATCAGTATCATTGAACTAAACAGAGCAGCAACAGCAAGCTCCGTCAGTGCACTAGGGTGATTCAGTGTGGGTCAAAGCTTCGTATAGGTCTCTCTCTCTCTCTCTCTCTCTCTCTCTCTCTCTCTCTTAATTAACCCCTTCAATACTGGGACACATATTTACCTCGAGATTTGTGTACGATTAGACCATTTTATTGGCATTATGAAGGGTATATAGAGGTCAGAAGATAAATGGCCTTAGTCTTTACTATTTATACGAGTTTCTGAAGCTATATAAAATCACCAAAAAGTAAGCAGAATGAATATGGAAACGCGTTATGGTACTTTATCTTTTCCTTGTGTGTCACGAATAAAAAGTACCTTAATAGCATGCTTTATTTCATCAGTAAATCAGTCGTCACGAAGGTCTAAAGGAACACACACACACACACACACACAGAGAGAGAGAGAGAGAGAGAGAGAGAGAGAGAGAGAGAGAGAGAGAGAGAGAGAGAGAGAGACTCACCGTAAAGCCACTTGGCGAATGTCCTTCATCTCGCATCACTTTGACGATGTCTTTCTTGGTCACGAGGAGAGCGAGTTTGTTAGGAGAAGACTTGCATATTTGGTAGACTTCCAGGCGCGCCAGGCCGCTCCTCGAGGCGTCGTATAGCATTATGTAGTGATCCTTGTATTTCTGCATCAATAGGGAACCCAAACAACCCATTAAAGACATCAATTCTAAGACCAGCCTGCTTTTCCTTAATTCGAGGCAATAAGGCTGCTACATTTATTCATTCCTTTAGTTACATCTTGCACCTCTTCTCTGCTAGATGACCAGCTGGGGATTCACTGCGTTTGCGGAAATAATTTCGGCTCGAAAAAGGAAAACGTTTAATCTAGTACGGACAGGAAGCTTCTATTAAACCACTAGTACTCGTTGCCATCTTCCTCTCCAGTCTGTGCTCACTTCTCCCATCTTTCTTTCCTCTCATCTTGTTTTCCTGTATTCTTTTAAACGTTCAGAGCTCTCACCTAGGTCACTTTAAAGCGCCCCTTAAAAAAAAAAAAAAAAAAAAAAAATGCTTATTCGATCCCTTGATAAACTATCATTAGAATCATGGAAACTCTTTTAAATACTTAAGTGATTTCCAGTAGAATAAGTTGTTGGGCATTTTCTGGAGAAAAGAGTACACATTCAGGCATCGATCCATGTTCAAGGCTACCAATCTGAAACGCCTTGCTCTCTTATTCCGACTAGTTTCAAAGATCACAGTGTTTCTCATGCTGATACTTATTAATCTGTGACTAGTATAATAGAATTACGCTTCCAAGCTTAGTACGAGTATCTTATCTAGTAAAGCCTACCGTCGTGAAAGATCCCTTGCAGAGGTATGACAGCACGCCCTGCTTCTTCGGCAAGTCGCTCATGTCGCCCCGTGGTCCTTCTGGCAGCAATAGCAACAATTATACACTTCAGGAGCACACCACCGCGATCTCAATATTCAGAATGCCAAATAGCAGTGTAGACACTGAGAGAAGCAGCAGGACATCCGTGGCGTCTTTTGCCCTATAAGAGAGATAAAGACGTCCGTTGTTAGAGATAACTGAGCTAGGATAGACTTATTATTATTAACCATTATAGTAACTTTACTAATAATATTGTGACTCACACTATCAAAGAAGAGCAGTTGAAAGTAAAAAATGGAGCATGACATTGAGAACATAAAATAAGCAACTCGCAACATACTGTGAATTGATTATATGGAGAGAAGCTGAAGACATCTTGATCAAAAGATATTCATCCTCGTGCCACACTACCTCAAGCTCTGGCGCTCAATTAATAAAAAAAAATAATAAATAAAGAATAAATCATTGTAAACAACAGAAAAGGCTGATTATTCTAATGACTTGCATCAGAATAGCAGGATGAAGGGAGGCTGGGGAGCAGATGGCCGGATGCGACGGGTCGTCGCAGTGCTGCCACTCCTTAATTGTGTGTTTTCCTACTATGGTAAACGTAGATCTTGTATTTTTTGCTTCGACCTTGTGGTTTTGTAGTATTACCCTTAAAATCCAACAAGTCTTATAGTTTTTCATGAATTAAATGTGACAATTCGAAATTTGAGCCCGTCACCAACATCTTTTTAGTAAAAACTATTCGAAATGAAGGATGGAAGAGCTGAAGCAAAATTTTCTACACTTGCATAATTCATGCGAGATATATTGATCTTGTCACATTCATCAGTTGCAGTTCAACGAATGTTTTCAAGGAAAATATAATAAAAAAAACAAGCATTCCAATAGGTTACTGATCGAAAATGTTTCAAACAGAATACTTACAGAGCAAGCAGTGGCTCGGCAGGTAGATTCTTGTTGCAATCTCTGCTGTCTGCAGTGACGTGAACAGTGGAAAGTGTCACCAAGGCTAGATAATGGAGAGTTGCAGAGTTGCTCCAGTTTGGAAATGGCAACATACTCGTATACCCCTCTGAAGAAGCGGACGAAGATATGGAAGAGCTTCCATTACGTAATTACTAAGCAAGATAATATTGCAGTACATGCTGAATACTATAAAAGGAAAAAATGTTAATAACGTAAGAAATAAATTTAAAAAATAATAATCATGATAACAATATTGTGGGTTTTAGGTCAGTCTTGAAAATGTTTTTAAGGAATATCTTGTATTTCACCAAATTGTAACGTGGCAACACTCACCGTGATCCAGTGTTTTGTGTGACTGATAAAAAAAAAAAAAAAAAAGTCGATAGCACCACCCGCCACGCAGCACGCGGGAAGTGGCTGACTGTAGTACACTCTATAAGATGTCACTCCAGGTTTGACGTCACTCTGCTGATAAATTATTACTGACTTTTCCCAAAATCATTCTTGAACTCAAACTTATTGTCCGCAGCTTTACAACACAAAATGACGTGCGATCAGTCACGGGTAGGCCTACATGCAGCGTTTTCTAAGCACAGCCTCCATAATTTTTATTCACTCAAAATTCGAAACTGAATTTTGTCTACTGTAACTAATGGATATTACAAAACAATGGTGCGATATTATCACTACGAAACTACTGTTGCTACTGCATAATGCTGACGAGTCTACTGCTACCTACATGGTATTGCTACCGCCATTACTGTAACATAACATATAACATAAATAATAGGATAACAAAGGGCCACCAGGGCCCATCTAGGTTATCCTGTATCAGTCGCACAGCGACCTCGTCATCAGTACTTAAAGATCGACATAATTATAAATCTAATAAATTTAAGTGCTTATCTAATCTGTTTTTAAATATTGTCAAACTAGTGCTATTTACAACCGTCTCTGGCAATGCATTCCAGAAGTCTACCACCCTATGACTAAAGAAATATTTTCTTATATCTAACCTGCAGCCTTGCTTTCTAAGTGATGCTTCTATTGCTACAACTATCTACCATGAAATCAACAGCTTTACTGCTGTAGTACTATGAACTTGTCAGCAGCTAATAATTACAAGATATCTGGCGATTGATTATAACATGTGCAACTCCTCCTCAAGAGTGGAAGTCTCTAACAATACCATTTATTTTCAAATAGTCTCATAATTTGGAAAGAATTACGTAGTGTTCTGAGGAAAGGAGGCGCCATATCTTCACGATAGTGAGTGAGCGTTTTTTTTTTTCTTCTTCTTGATGCAAGGGATCTAAAAAGTGTCACTGCAAGAAGTAAATGCGTTCAAAAGAATAAAACTTCAGAAAAAAAATAAATAAATAAGCATATAAAAAGAAGCGTTCCAATGTGGAATGGGTCACAAAAATTACAAATTCTTTCCCATTGCCATTCCCTTCTTAGAGTTAGCCCTACACAGAACATGCCTTGAGAAAAATATGTAAGGAATAAAACAAACACATCTCTACTACTAGAGTTCTCATATTGCTAAAATTTACATGATTATGTCGAAATATATAATTTTTACTATACTCTGATAAATATATTGTTGCAATCTATAGTTCCAGTTGGAAGAAAAAAAAGAAAAGAATAAAAAAAAAAAAAAATTATTTAAGCACTCCATCAACACATCACCTTTCACTTCAGTCAGGTTCATAGCACTGCACATGGAGGGGGGAGGGGGAGAGGATGGCCTGACTGCTCATTTCACAGCCAAGGTGGAAGAATACTGTCTTATTTTCCCTGCATGCCACAAAGGGTAACCTAAAATGGGAACTTGGGATCCTTCTTTATCTTCAGCCTTTCAATTAAAAAGATGAAGTTTAGTCTAGGCAGCTCTCTCTTGCCAGCACTGTCAATACTGTACAAGTAGATGTTTTCAATGTTGAATGCAGGCAACATTAAAGATCACCATAACAGACAACTCTTAGTGCTTGAATTTGAAATAACTTGAATTTGCCATTAGAATTAACGACAATGTTTCGAGTGTGCCACACTTCTTTTAAAAGATTGAAGAACTCTGAATTAAAGCATAATACATTCTTAGTGCATATAACTTCTCAATACTTCATGAACACATATCGCCTGCATGTGGTGTGCTAACACATGAAACCATATTGTTAACATATCTGGGACACATTTTGGTGATATTTGCATACATACACTTATGGTCCACATAAAAATAGTTGCACTAAAAACTATCTTTAGTTCTTAATAACTGTTCTCAACATTTTTTACCATGCCAAAAACATATGACCATGAATTGGCAAAATTTCTTCCAAGCACAAGACAGACAAAAAATATGTTTGTTTCAAAAGATCCTTTGTATAAGTGAAAAACAAGTGCACAAAAATCTTATACAGAAGTTATGACAATGGTTTAATGATCAAATTAATTTCTAGTAAGAATTTAACTAACATGGTTCCTTTGCATAGCTGAGATCTATTCCTGTTCAGCAAGTCATCACAAAGGTAATAAAAGTAATATTCATGTTAAATAAATAATACAACAAAAAGCTATAAAATCCTGCAGCTGTGAATGTCCACAAAAGAATGCATTCATATTTCTCTAGGATACAAAACCATACAGTTGGGAGGGACAGTGACAAAAATTGCATATTTCTATTAAAGTAAAGACTAAAATTTTGATGCCTGACCAATGTATGACTACACTTTTGTTATGACAAGACTCACGTACCCCTGTGTATAGATGGACAGCTGAACTGTCTCAATGCAGGCACTGACCAAAATTTAAAGTGGTGTGCAGGCCAATGAAGTACTGGTCTGTGACAGTAACAATTCAAGGACTACAGCAGACACACTGTACACTGTACAGACATGTACAGTATTATGGTGACACTTCACAACTGTTGCTGTATGCTTCACCTAGCTGGGATCAACTCGGACCCCTAAGTCATACTGAGTTACAACTAGCATGGCTGAAATGCTGTTATAATATGTAACAAGTAAATAAGCTTGATGGCAGAAGTTCATATCCAAGAAGACATTCCTCAAAGAAATATTGGTTGTTTTGAATTTTCATTTGATATCCTAAAAGTGAAACAAAAATTATCTAGTCTTTGATAATGCAAATATAATTATCTAAATTCTATTAGAGAGTGGAATGAAGACCAGTGGTGAGGCAGAGCAATGGTGTACAGTGCCAACATCTGAGTAAATTGGCAGTGACCATTCTTAAATTATTGCATACATATCCACATCAGGTACATCAAGATAGTTAAGAGTCACCATCCACATTTGTTCATCCTTGCATGATTGTGAAGTTTGTCAAGTTACCTTTATCCACTAATTTTAAGTTGTGTTCATTAGCTAAATGTAATAGACCAATGAACACAAGAGGCACTGAAATGTTCCCAGACATCGAAGCAGATAATCTCTGAGGAAGATCTTTGTACATATTTGAGAACTCAATGTCACAGTTAGAATCCATCTTGTCTTTTTTGTTGTTCTCAGCTTGGTTCTCAGATCTGGAAAAGAAAAGAAAAAAAAAAAAAAAAAAAAAAAATCAAATACATAAAATTAATAAAATAACTAAAAGCAGTAAAAAATTATTCACCCAAAATGATAGATTAGCACACTTACTGTCTGCAATTCTCCTTTTCAGTCAATGGATCGGATAGCATATCCCATATTGCTGTTTTCAACTTCTTTATGTCAACTTTCTTTGCAGTTCGAGCATAACCAATGTTGACTTTTTCAACCTGTAATAATAATGATAATAATAATAATAATAATAATAATAATAATAAAAATAATAATGATAATGATAATGATGATGATGATAATAATAATAATAATAATAATAATAATAATAATAATAATAATAATAATAATAACAAGAATAACAACAAAATAATAATAATAATAATAATAATAATAATAATAATAATAATAATAATAATAATAAGAAGAAGAAGAAGAAGAAGAAATACATATACCCACACAAATGAATGGCCATTTAAAAATTATATTTTTTAGCTGCACCAAACTGTTATACTCTATGCTCTCCACTAACTATAAATAATCAGTGCATTACTAACCTTGTCTGGTGCTGCAACCAAGTTGCCAAGAAAATCTGAAGCTTTGATTTCCAAGTCATTTGTGGGTTGAGAGCCAACAGCAGTTTCACTGAAGATATCTGTCATATCATAGCCTTGTGTGGAACTGTCACCATAGCAACTGACATTGTCATCCTGTGAAAAATAAAGTGCTTTAATACAAACTTCAATATATATTTTTTCCCTTTTTTATCTCTTGCAAGAAGTGTGTGACCCTACCCAACACAGTAGCTGAACAGCTACTGAGGTGATACACACTGTTGCCTGTTCCTCAGAGTGTAGAAAGTTGTCAGTTAAGTGTTTCAAATGCACCGGAACATCTTGCCTTCTCAGGAAGGTAGTTGTTAGCCTCCTCCACATACCGTGGAAGGAAATGGTGTCAGCCCCATGGCTTTGAGACTTTCCTTGCATGCTGTTTTTCTAGTGGTTTGTTATTTGATCACTTAAAAGTGGACACTCACATCACTACAATACTAAATCATCTCCCTCTAAATTTAGATTCATGTATGTATTGCATTGTGAAGTGCAGAATAAATTCATGTCATACCTGAGCACAGAAGTTTTCTCGGTCATTCTGGTTGTCATAATTATATTCATTAATACTTTCATCCACAGCAGCTGCTTTTCTTTGTCTCTGTATTACAACAGAAGAACGTCCAAACAACCTGAAGATATGAATGGTAAACGTATATATATATGGCATACTAAGATTACATAATTCTACTTTTTTTAAACTTCACTGGGGCACTGGACTGCCTCCAAGATAATTTTGTAAAGTAACCATAACTACTTACTAATAAATAAATTGGTCAACATCACTGATAATAAATCAGGAAGAAAGGGATTTTTGGAAAAGTGATTAGCAGATACAAACTTGAAGAAATTTCTGGCTTCATAATGTAGATCAACAGGCATGGTGGTCTTTTCCTTGGTCCACATCTTGAGGGTGGTTTGGGATAGCTTGGTCATCTTTCTACCCACAGCAAACAACTTACTAATGCTATTTTCATCATCTCTATATGTCAGTTTTATTAGCTCTTTTTTTCTTTTCTTGTCACTTTTGGTCTCACGAGTCTTGCTGAAAGAAATTTGTACACTCAGCATGTTTATTTATTCATTTTTTTTTTATCTTAGAATGTGTCACACATAATAACAATTTTCAATCCATAATCATTCAGTATATAAATTTTCAGAAAGTACAATCAAATGACCAGATAAAGCATTATCTGCCAATATTTTTTGAGTGGAAAAAAAAAATTAAATATATAGAAAATGTGTATAATGCAGGGCACAACTTACTTTTTGATAATGGTCTTATTTTCCAGTGTGTGGGGCCTGCCCAGGCACACATGCGGTGGCTGTCAAAGTAGGAGTATTCGGAAGGTATGGTGGCCAGGTGATCCTTGAGGTGGATGGCCTCCATGAGTGGTGGAGGCATCTTCTGACACCCTCCCTGGCCCACTGTTATCACTGTGTCGCCCTCATCGCCGCCTATTCCATCATCATCATCTGGTAATTGTAAACATTGAATTACGGATTTGTACAGAAGTGTCCTGCATAAGGCAGGAATCAATAAGATAGATACAGCAGGTCCTAATTAATATACAAAATGTGTTAAAAAGTTAAAGAAGTGAAACAAAATTAGTGTGTACAACTATTGAAGAAAAAGTCTGCAATTTTTTTTCCCGGCTTCATGCTTACACATCTATTTCAATTCAAAAATTATTCTTAATCTTTCCTTGCATTCCTTTTATTTGCAAAGTGCCAGCTATCTTGTTTAGGAAAGAACCAACGCTGCTTACTGTAGTTATTATCAAAATCCATGTCATCACAAATTGGCTCTGGCACTGCATTCACATCAAACTTGTGCTCATCTGCAGTGTCGGGATCCTCCTCCTCATCACCGCTGGCCCACAGCCTTGACAGGTCACAGAAAGAGGCGTCATCGCCCACCTTCCATGAGGTGAACTCAAATGGTGCAAAGGTTGGACACAATGTCTTCCCCTTCATATCTACAAAATAAAAGAATCAATCAATCAATCAAATAATAAGTAATCAATTAGATAAATACATACATGATAATTAAAATTGCAAATTCTACTGCAAAAACAAAAAAAGATAAAAAAATCATCAATATAACAATCAAGTTTTTGTTAGTCACAACACCTAACCCTCCGTTATCACGCCCTCCCGTTATTGCGTTTAGGCGTTATCGTGCACTTATGAAAATCTGTAAAATTAAGTTTTAGCACATCTGAAAAGTCATTATCGCACACCCGCAGTAATAGTAGTACTACCAATATCCCAACAACACACTGACGAATGTTTGGGTGGGGGAGGAGGAGGAAGAGGTGGAAGGGGAGAAAGATGATGATCATGAGGAGGAGGAGGAGGAGCCAGCAGCCAATCATCGCTGTGTATTCACATCAAGTGATTTGAATAAGGGAGCTGATTGGTTGTGGCCACCACCACCACCACCATCCCTCAGTCTCACACGTGTATTCTGTTGTTCAGAGCTGTTTTTTTAAGGAAAATTTTTGGGTTTCCAATTTATTCTTCACTTCCATTATCGTATTTTCCACTATCGCGCGTTTTTTTTAGGCACCAATTTCGCGCGATAACAGAGGGTTAGGTGTACATGTATAGTAAAAAACACAATAGGAATTCACTCTACACAACCAAGAGAATTGGAAATTATGTTAATTCATTTGTTCAAACCAATCCACAGGACAAGAAACTAAGCAAAACATAACAATACAGTAAATAAATGAATAATAACAATAAAAGATAATAAAAGTAACAGACTGTTACCTGCAATGCAGGGCACCGACACAAGTGGACTCTTGACTTGTTCCTCCTTCACTTTCCCAGAGTTGAGAAGCACAGTCTCAGAATCCAACACAAGAGAACATGAATCATCCTTGGTAAAAAAAGAAAAGAATGTGTTAAAATGACACCCATCTACACAAACAAGACATTCATTAACATCTAATTACCTTATCATATGTATTCAAAACAAAAACATAAATTTGATGAATGCATTCTAATAGGAAATATACAAAATGCATTCTTACCCTTTCCAGCTCATGTTAAGTTGCCTCAGAGAAAGAATCACAGTAGAAAACAGATTATAATGATTAATCAAATGATACATTAATATTTCCTAAATATCAGAAACTCTGAAATGGATAGACAATATATATCTTTGCCAACAGACTTGTAAGACTGGAGGACCAATCTTTACAAACCACTGAGTGTGAAGGTCAGTTGCAGGGGTGTGGAGTTGGAGTCGGAGTCGAGGAGTTAAGGAGTCGGCTACTTTTGGCCGGAGTCGGAATTGGAGTCAGAGTCGGAGTCGGAGTCGGAGTCGGTAAAAATATGAGCGACTCCGACTCCTTTACGTGATAAATTTTCGAGTAAAGATTCCACTTCATGGAGATTGGAGATTCCTACAAATTGGGAGAAATTGACTTTGTGGAGGATGTGTCCAATCAAGCACTACATATAAAGATAATTTTTATTAATTTATGATAATTATATAATCGTCAAGTACACTTTTATGGATTGACTCGAAAATATATAAGTGTTGATTCTCTTAACTTTCGTCTCTTTTGGGTGTGGCAACTAGCGGGCTTTTTGCTTAATCTTTTCCCTTGGCCACCATCCCTGATGTAAAAAAAAATAGACTATATCATTGTACTGTAAAAAAAAAAAAAAAAAAAAGTCGGAGTCGGAATCGCAACCTTCAAATTTCCTGGAGTTGGAGTCGGAGTTGGAGTCGGAGTCGCAACATTTAAATTTACTGGAGTCGGAGTCGGACTTTTAAAAATCCGACTCCACACCCCTGGTCAGTTGTGCAGTACACCTAATCACACAATAGTCTCAATAATATAAAATCATACTTGGAACATGACCATCCATGTCAAAATCTTCATAAATGAACTAATCCTTGAAAATCTGCAATAAACTAAAGTGCATCATATTCAAATGCTATATAATGTCATTCAAATATTGATTACATCTAATGATTACCAATGGTTATGTTCAACAAATGCACACCAATATCAACCACATATTGATCAGAAGACTCATCATTGCCCACTATGTACTTTGGAAACCACAACACAACTTTCCACAAAGTGATGAAGGCTGCACAAACCACCTGTTGTCACCTTCCTGATGTGTCCTGTACGATGTACTTACAATCAAACACCAACACATTACTTCCTAAAAGAAAATATGTAAACACTTACCAGAAACTGGAGTGATGTAAGGAAGGGACCACACTTTGACCGTCCCTCATCAAACTGAGCTGCCATCTTCTTGAACAGAGGGTCAACTTGAAAATCCAAGTCAAATCCCTTTACATTAATGTTCTTCATGTTAGACTCAATGATGACCTTTTTCCTTTTCTGAAAGAATATTCTGCATAACACACAAGCAACACAACTATCAAGCACAAGAAATCACACATCTGTGTAGAAACAGACAGATCAGTGGAGTCTGGAGCTGCCACTGTGATGGATACAACTAAGCACGTCTAAACAAAACTCATGACCAATATGATACACTAAAACAATGCAATTCTTACTTTTTTCTTCTTTTCCTTCCTTTCACCATCATCTTGACAATCCATCTCCTCCCCCCCGTCCTTGCTCTTCTCCCCCTTGGAGCGGCCCAGTCCCCCGGCCATCTTGAGTGCATCCGTGTGCACGCTGTCCACCCGATAGGCATAGATCTTGGCACTGGCATCCAGGGTGCAGCTGGCAACCTGCAGTGACAAATCATGTCATTTCTCTGAGGAAAGATTTTCTTATTCTTTACTCATCTTTTACCCTCAGTGTATAGGAAATGGTTAGATGTTTTTTTCCTTTAAATAAAATTAATACTACTGAATTAATTCAGAAGGCAAGAGACTCATGAATCAGATATCCTTCATGTTTGTCATTTTGTACAGTATTAATCTTACTTCACTACACTGCACTAAGTAACTCACTTGAAAGTTCTCCATTTCTGAGTCTCTTCTGTGAAGCATCTCCGACATGTAATCAATGAGCTGAAGCTTGAAGGCATTGTTGACATTAATTTTCTGAGGAAAAAGAATCATGTTGTTAGCCAAGCCACATTTCACGTAACAATATCTATTTAATACATGCATCTTAATACATGCAAGTCCACTAGAACACCAAGAAATAACATGAGAATAATATACATGAGCAGTTGGTTTGGCACCACTTCCTCTCTCTTTTATGTCACTCCACTCCTATATCCTTCACACCAATTATGTTAGAATACCTTTTATCTAGTCTAGGCAATACTTGAGAATTGGAGGATCATCTAAACCAGTGCTTCTTAACCTTCTTACTACCACGCCCTTTCTAGGAGTTAGTCCCTCCCTTCACGCCTCCCTTGCATCCATGAATACAATTCCCTCTCATATTAAAAAAAAAAAAAAAAAAAAAAAAAAAAAAAAAAAAAGATACTTTTGTATTTTCATGAACTTCTCATTACTTGACCATGCTCTCATTAAGAGAATGACAAATATAATTAGAGAAATTCCTGCTTTTTCCCAAGGACTCATGTTCTTGGAAATTTCTGAACTCCATGTGGGGAAGCATTCCCCAGATTAAGAAGCAGTGATCTAAACTTTCCATCAGAGATAACATAAATAGTAGTCTATTATCATAATACTACTTGCCAAACTCTTTATCCCTATGTGTAAAACAGTATAATATAAACAACAGACACTTTGTTAATAAAATTGTACAACACATTTTACACATGAACAATGTTTTGCTGACTTGTCTGCAGCTTATATGTGCAAGTGAAGTCAGTCAATTGCAAACTTACATTTTCTGTTGAGAGTTGAATGCACTTTGAATAATGTTCTGTCAGCTGCTGGTTGGTGAGTCCTGACACTATGCTGACAGACTTGCGGTGGTCGGAAGTGGCTGCTGTAGGGGAGAAGGTTTTGGACTGTATCTGCTGCTGGAGGCGGTTGAGCTGTCTCTGTTTCTTCTCTTGCTCATCATTATTCTGTTAACAGGAAAACATACAACTGAAGGAGGGAATTTCTCTCCATTATAGCAAAGAAAATGATGAATCAAACAAGGAATGGCAGGAAAAGCATTAACTATAAAACAACTATAACAGCAGTAATTCTAATTGGCATAAAAAAATAACATAATTTTCATATAAGCAGGAAACAAAGACAATTTAAATTTAGAGCGGTGGAAGTGGTGATAACATTACTCAACAGTATCTAGCCAGCTCACCTCTGGCACATCAAGGAAGACATTTTCACTTAATGTGGAAGTGTCAGCCATAGACTGCCTCCTGGAGATGGGGCTGTCGGGGCCCAGAATGCTCAGCCTCTTGCTGGGGGACAAGGGAAAGTTTGACGACAACCTGCTGCTCCGTTTCATTTTGATGTCTGTGGAAAGGATCCCATATTTCTTCATGTATGAGTCAATTTCAAGATAGGTCAACTTCTAATTTCTGGGAAGGAAACTAGCAATTTATGATATACTTTGTATATATATAGGTCAACCACCTACACACACACACAAAGATATATATATATATATATATATATATATATATATATATATATATATATATATATATATATATATATACAGGCAACCCCTGTTTAATGAAGGTTCACACAACGAAATTTCGCTACAACGAAGGTTTCGTTTTATTACCAACTGCTCGTTTAACGAACACCAAACTCGCTTTAACGAAGTTTTATCCAGGTAATTTTTTCCAAATTTGAAAGCCCCACCGTATCATGCAAGCTGACAGGCTTTTGAATACACCAGGAGCTGCTGGTACTAAGGCCTGCCTCAGGAGAAATCCTGAGACACCTGCAGAATAAAGATCAAGATCAAGCCTCTCGTGGACAACACAGGCGCTGCCGATACAAAAGCCTGACTCAGAAGAAATTCTGTGTCACCTGTAACATCAAGATCAAGATCAAGATCACGCACACCACTCACTCACTCACGAAACCCCAACAGGACAAGGCCATGCAGATGGAGAGAATGAGTGAGCAGCAGCAGCAAAGAAGAGGACCGACCAAGAAGATGCTAGTGAAGAAGTCTCCAATCTGCATCGTTGGGGACAGTATGATAAAAAATACTGATGCCCCCCTCAGGAGCAAGGTGAGTGGAGCCTCACAGGAGTGCCTGAGGGGAGCCAAGATCCAGGAGATCAAGAAGAAGGTAATTGAGAAGACTCAGACAGTAGAAAACGGCCTGCTGGTGATCCAGGGCGGCGGCAACGACCTGGAGAGGGTCGGCGAAGAAGAGACAGTGAAGGAGGTGGTGGAGGCAGTGAAGGCTGCTGAAGCCAAGAAGATGTGTGTGGCAGTGGTGGGTGTGATGTGTCGGCCATGAGAGGGAGAGAGGTACGAGCAGCTGAGGTGGAGGACAAATGCCAAGATCCAGGAAGAAGTGCTGAAGCTGAAGCTGGACTGGTTGAGGAAGAAGATGGGCAACGTCAGCTTCATCGACCTGGACCCCATCTTGAGGGAAGGCATGGACTTCTTGCCGGATGGGGTGCACCTCAATGAGACCAGCAACAAGAGGATGTGCGGACGGCTGCGTGAGTGGGTGCGCGCAAGGTCTACGGTGTGTGTAGATGCGGCCTGAATGAGGAATGAATGTGCACTGAAGCAAGGAAGAGAGGACAACAAACAGGCAAGGTCATGTATGAAATTTGGTTGTTTGAATGTAAGAGGATGGGGCATTGGTAAATTTCAGGATGTATGCAGAGTTGAATGAATGGAGTCTAGATGTGGTAGGTATTACTGAGACTCACCTACAGGATGTGGTGCAGATAGAGGGTAATGAGTTTGTGATGTTAGGAAAAGGATGCAAGAAACAGGAGAAGCTAGGAGGTATAGCCCTGCTCCACAGGAAGGTGAGGAATCTGAGAGTGGAAGAGCTGGACGTAGGAGACAGTGCTGAGAGTGAGGACGTGTTAGCTGTTCGAGTGGAGGGTAGGAATGAGAGTGGCTATGCTGAGAGGATAGTTGTAGTGATAGTGTATATGACAGTGGAAGGCAATAGAGCAGTTAGGGAGAATAGTAGAAAATACAATGTTTTGAAAAAGATTGCAAGAGATTATGCTGGAGAGAGAGTGATTGTTATGGAAGCATGAATGCTCACGTAGGTATGTTAGGTGAGCAAATGAATAGGAATGGTGAGATGCTGGATGAGTTTGTGAATGAGATGAACTTCGAGAATCTGAATGAGACCCTGGCTGAAGGACGAGTGACTTGGTGTGCGAGGAACCAGGAGTCTGCAATTGACTACATGCTAGTGAATGGGAGAATGCGTGAAATTGTTGACCGCATGTGGATAGATGAAGATGGGATGATTGACATAGTCTCAGACCATAACATGCTGGTGCTAGAATGTAAGTTGAATGGAAGAGATGGAACAAATGCCAAGGTCAAGAGGAAAAAGTGGAGGTTGAGAGATGCAGGATGGGAAAATTTCCAGGTGGACTTGAGCGAGAGAAGATGGGAGGATGAGAGCCTGAATGGTGTGGATGAACTGAATGACAGATTTGTAGAGAATGTGAAGAATGCAGCAGCCAGTCAGATAGGGTATGTAAGAACAAGTGCTAGAAAGCATAAAAGTAGGCCGTGGTGGAATGATGAGATTAGAGATGCTAGGAAGGAAAGGAAGAGACTGAATAGGGTGTGCAGACAGTTAAGAAAGAGGAGACATGAGAGTGAGGAGGCTGAAAGTGAGTACCTGAATGCATGGACAGCGTATGTGAGTCAGCAGCGAGTGACGAAGCGAAAGATAATGAATGCTAAAGTTAAATGTGAGAAAAGTGTGATTCAGTCCCTTAGAGAGAAAGGTGTGGAAGGTGGTCGTGAATGGTACAGATTCCTGAGGGGTGAGGGGATGCCTGACAGTGAGAATGTGGAGAGCCTGAAGGTGAATGGGGCAGTGGTGACTGATAAGGAAGAAATGAGAAGGGCAATAAAAGAGTTTTGGGAAGAGATTGGAGGTGTAGGTGAGGTCTTTGATGTGGGTGAAGGGCGTGTGACACTGGAGAGAAAGGATGCAGATGAGTTGAATGAAAGGATCAGCAGGGAGGAGGTGGAGAAATGTGTGAAGAAGCAGAAGAATGGGAAGGCAGCAGGGCCGGATGAGATACCTTATGAATTGTACAAAAATGGAGGAGAGGTTGTGATTGATAGGATGACTGAGTTGTTTAACCAGGTGTGGGAGGAGGAGAGAGTGCCGAGAATGTGGAATGAATGCAGGGTGACCTTGCTGCATAAGGGAGGGTACAAGAGTAAGAATGAGTTGAAAACTACAGGCCGATTGCGTTAGTTAACACAGTAGGAAAAGTGTTCAGTGCAGTTTTGAATGAAAGATTGTGTAAATGGATTGAGAGAGATGGAGTGTTAGGTGAAGAGCAGAATGGGTTCCGTGTGGACAGGAGAGCTGAAGACAATATGTTTGTGGTGAATGAATTGATTGAGAGAAAGAAGAAAGATGGTAGCAAGTTATACTTAGGTTTTCTAGACATAGAGAAAGCATATGATAGGGTGAACAGAGAAATGCTAGGTAGAGTGCTAGAAAAGATTGGGTTAAGTGCAAAGATAGTTAACATAGTGCGAAGTATGTATGTGGATACAAGAGCTAAGTATAAACTAGGAGATGTAGAGACAGACTGGGTGAAGAGTGAAAGAGGAGTTAGGCAGGGTTGCATATTATCACCAACCCTCTTTAGCTTATATACAGAGGAACTGGCTGCTAGATTGAGGAGAATGAATGCAGGTGTAAATGTGGGGAATGATAAGATATGTGTGCTCTTGTATGCAGATGATGTTGTTGTTATGAGTGAGTCGGCAGAAGAGCTTCAGAGTTTGCTTGATGTTGTAGATGGGTATGGAAGAGACTTTGGAGTGAGGTTTAGCAGTGAAAAGAGCAAGGTAATGGTTGTGAATGGGTCAGAGGATGAGAGGAACTCAGTGTGGAGACTAGGTGAGAACGAGATGCAACAGACAGATGAATACAAGTACCTGGGGATGTGGATGAGTCCGGTTGGCTGCGTGAAGACAAAGAATGAGAAGATAAGCATGGTGAGTCAGTGGGTAGGTCGGCTAGGAAGTGCAGCAAGGATGAGAGCGAGTAAATATGACGTGCTGCGAGAAGTTTGGAAGAGCGTGGCTGTTCCGAGCATCATGTATGGTATGGATGTGATTGCATGGAATGAAAGTGAACTAGAAAAGTTAGAAATAGGGCAGAATAGAGTTGCAAGAATGGCACTTAATGCACCTAGATATGCAGCAGTAGAGGCCCTTAGGGAGACATGGGTTGGAGCACTTTTAGAGAAAGGTATGTAAAAGCGACCCTACGGTATAAGGCTAGGTTAGAGCGAATGAATGATGCTAGAATAGTGAGAAAAGTGTTTCTGTGGAATGTCAGGAGTAGCAAGTGGGGGAAAAAGTGTGTCAGGATGGTGGTGAAGAGTGGTCTAATAGCTAGTTGGGCTTTTCAGCAGGTAGAAGGAAGGCACTTAGAGAAGGACTGGAGTATGATAGTTAGAAATGGAGAGGGTAGAGAATGGGGTGTAAGGAAGTGGAGGAGTGAGATAGACAGAGTAGTGAAAGGTGTGGGACTGAGTGACTGGAAGAATAGGATTGAGCAAAAGAGTACCTTGGAATGGTATAGAGAGAAAGAGGCCCCAATGTATGAAAAGTGGTATAATGGAAGCCTGGGTGGGGATCTTCTCTTCCGAGCTAGGGCACAGTGCATGGATGTGAATGCAAGGAATTATAGATGGTCTGAGTCCTGCAGCAAAGTGTGCCAGATGTGTGACATGGGAGAGGATGAGACGGTGGAGCATGTGGTGCTGGAGTGTGTGAAGTATGCCAGAGACAGGTATGAGATGATGCAAGTGGTGCTGAAGGAGCTGGGGCATGACAGAGTGGAGATGACAGGAAGGGAATGGATGGTGGTGCTGCTGGGACTCTGTGGGGAGACGAATGGAAGGATGATTGAGGCTGTGAAAGAGTTCCTGGAGAGAATGTGGCATGCTAGATGCAGGAACTAGTGGTGTGAAAGATGATGATTGTCCTCTTTGTTGTTTGTGTTTTTTTTCGTATTTTCCTTACAGGCGCTGCCGATACAAAGGCCTGACGCAGAAGAAATTCTTGCGTCACCTGTAACATCAACATCAAGATCAAGATCTCCCCAGTCAAAACATAACAGCGTCATCAGCAGCTCATCTTCCCTAGTTCAACTTACCACCAAAACACCCTGCAATGTGACCTAACATTCCTAAGAAGACCAGGAAGTGTCTTACTCTCGAAGTGAAGCTGGGTATTATTCACAGACAAGAGAGAGGCCAGAAAACTAATAACATTGCTTGCCACCATCTTGACTACTGTCTACTATTTTCAAGTCAGCAGACTCTATTAAGAAGGCTGGTGAGACCGCATCTTCCTTGAAAGCTAAAAGAACCACCTGAACTCGTGACTCTACAATGGATAAAATGGAAAGCCTTGTGGAAATGTGGTACATAAGTTTTGTATGCGGTACCATGATGCGCACTTTGTTTACATTCCGCAGGTTGTCGGTTAGTGTATTTCCTCCCGTTTCACTCTCCCTCCCTTCATAAAGTTAAGATCATCAACATTATAAAGTTATGTACATGCATACATTAGTGTACCTTATAATGACTTAAATTAAACTATCTAAATGTTTAACTTCATAATTTTTACTTTCATTAAACCTTTTACTGTACTATGATGCACTCTCGCTTTGCTTACTCTCAATGGAAGTTCAAATCAGGGGTTAAACTTGTTAAAATCGGTTCACTTAACGAAGTTTCGCTTAACGAAGTGTTTTTAAGAACGTAACCCCTTCGTTAAACGGGGTTGCCTGTATATATATATATATATATATATATATATATATATATATATATATATATATATATATATACACACACACACATATATATATATATATATATATATATATATATATATATATATTAGAGATGTAATGATAGCAATACCACAACATTTAGCCAATACCAATACTACTGCTAATACTGATAACAGTGCACTAGAAACTAGTCTATAAGATTGTTGCCCACAATCTTACGTGTTTTTTTTAAATTTGACATTATTATTATTATTATTGTTGTTGTTATCATTATTATTATTACTATTATTTTTATTACTAATACTAGTACTTGTGGCTCCACTCTACAATCAGAGATGATCATAGAGTGTAGTGCTTTGCCTGGTGGTGGTTTATGTGGTATTATAACACTTAATAAGGAAAGTCAAGCTGCTGATGAGGGAGTACCATCATCACATAAAGTTTAGGGAAACTGACCAAAATGAATTGACAATTTTTATGTATGTTTTCCATCATACGGTTGGACGTGAGTCTGCTGACCTCTGCTGTAAAACGAGCCCTGATTGGCTTGTAACCATGACCTACTACCCTACCCTCACCCCCTAAAGAGACAAGGGGAAAAGTGATGAGGGGGCAAGGAAAGGAGACAGAGATGTGTGTGTGTGTGTGTGTGTGTGTGTGTGTGTGTGTGTATTTACCTAGTTGTATTTACCTAGTTGTAGTTTTACAGGGCCTGGGCTTTATGCTCGTGTGGTCCCGTCTCCATATCTACACTTATCCAATTTTTCTTTAAAACTATGTACACTCTTTGCTGATACCACTTCCTCACTCAAACTGTTCCAAGTCTCAACACATCTTTGCGGAAACTAAATTTTTAACATCTCTCAGACATCGTCCCTTCCTTAGTTTCTTACTATGCGATCTTGTGCTTCTAAAGTCATATTCTTCTCTCAGGATCAGTTTCTCATTATCCACTTCATCCATTCCGTTAATCAATTTATAAACTTGTATCAGATCCCTCTCTCTTCTCTGCTCCAAGGTTGGTAGATCCATTGCCTTTAGTCTCTCCTCATATGCCATCCCTTTAAATTCTGGAACCATTCTTGTAGCCATTTTTGTAGTCTCTCTAATTTTCTTATGTGTTTCTTTTATGGGGAGTCCACACAACTCCTGCATATTCCAATCTAGGTCTTATTTTAGTACTTATCAATTTCTTCATCATTTCCTTGTCCATATAGTGAAATGCTACTCCAATATTCCTTAGCAAATTATACGTCTCTCTGAAAATTCTATCAATATGGCTAACCGGTTGATTATTTTCTTCCATTGTCACTCCCAAGTCCTTTTCCTTTTTTACTTTTTCTAGTTCTACTCCATCTCCCATCTTATAGATTCCCACTGGTCGTCTTTCACTTTTTCCCATTTCCATGACATGGCTTTTGTCCACATTGAATTCCATCTCCCATTTTTTGCTCCATTTCCAGATCTTGTTTAAGTCTTCCTGTAGTATTTCACAATCCTCTTTTGTTTAATGACTCTGCACAGTTTCGCATCGTCCGCAAACAGATTTATGTAGCTGTTCACTCCTCTGGCATGTCATTTATATATACGAGAAAAAGTATTGGTGCCAATACTGACCCCTGTGGCACTCCGCTGTCTACTGTTCTCCACTTGGACTTCATATCTTTAACTATCGTCCTTATTTCTCTCCCCCTTAAGTAATTCTTCATCCATCTCAATGTGCTTCCTTTTAAGCCACCCTTCTCCTCTAACTTCCATAGTAATCTTTCATGTGGCACTTTATCAAAAGCCTTTTTTAGATCTAAATAAATACAGTCAACCCATCCTCTCTCTCTTGTACTTTATCAACTATTCTAGAGTAGAAACTCAATAAATTTGTCACACATGACCGACCTTTTCTAAAACCAAATTGGCTATTTGATAATATTTTGTTGTCTTCAAGAAACTCGATCCATTGCTTCTTTATTACTTTTTCACACATCTTGCATATTACACTAGTTAGTGATACCGGTCTGTAATTTAAAGGTTCTTCCTTCCTTCCGCTCTTATATATGGGAACCACCTCAGCTCTTTTCCACTCCACTGGCACTGTTCCATTTTCTATTGAGCATTTTATGATGTTGTATATTGGACTTGCTAGTTCTTCCCTACATTCTTTCAGTATTCTGCCTGAGACTTCATCCGGTCCCATTGCCTTTTCCTCATCCAATTCCATCATCAACTTTTTTATTTCAAGCTTGGTTACTTTAATCTCTTTCATATAGACAGTCTCTCTATTACCCTGTGGTCTTTCAAATTTGGATTCCTTAGTAAAGACCTCATGAAATTTACTATTTAACAGTTCTGCCATACTTTTGGGTCTTCCACCATTCCGTTTTCTCCTTTTAACCTTTCTATTGTTTCTTTTTGTCTTATTTTTCCATTTATGAATCTGTAGAACAATTTTGGTTGTTCCTTACATTTTTCGACAATGTCCTTTTCATAGTTCTTTTCTTCTTCCTTTCTCACCTTAGCATATTCATTTCTTGCTGTTTTGAAGTTTTCCTTATTTTCTGGATTTCTGTTTCTTCTCCACCTTTTCCATGCTCCATCTCGTTTCTCCTTTGCCCTAGCACATCTTGCATTAAACCAATCTTTCTTTCCTTCTTCTTTAGGTCTATATTTCGGAACATATTCCCTGACCCCAGTTTTGTATATTTCCAAAAATAAGTTATATTTCTCTTGAACCGTTAATGAGTTTTCCATCTCCTCCCAGTTTACGTTTTAAAATAGTTCTTGAGATTCTCAATATCAGCCTTTCTGTAATTTAATCGGTCTCCTTTGTATGATTCATCTCTATCTTCCTTTCCTTCTTCTATATCCATCTCTAATATTACATGGTCACTCTTTCCCAATGGGCACTTGTATCTTATATCATCGTTAATTGGTATATCCCTTGTAAAACTAGGTCTAATCTTGCCGGCTCATCGTTTCCTCTGAATCTTGTGTTTTCCTTTACTCTTTGGACCATCAAATTATCTATCATTAGGTTCAGGAATCTATCTCCCAGGCATCTTCCCCCATACCACTTTCATAATTTTCCCAGTCTACCTCCTTACAGTTGAAATCTCCTATCAATATCACTTTTCTCCTTTCCTTAATGATTCTTGTAAGACTCCTTATTGTGTCATCTATCATGTCTCTATATTCTTGGTTAGTCCATGAGTTTGTTTTTGGTGGCACATATGTTCCAATGATTGTTAACTCCTTTTTGTTAATATGCATCTTAACATACAGTATTTCTGATTTTCCTTCCCAAACTCCACTTGATTTACCACTATCTCCTTCCTTAACATCATCATGACTCCTCCTCCTCCTTTACCCACTCTGTCTCTCCTCCATATATTATACCTTTTATCTATGTCTATTTTTATTGCCTCATTTAACTTTGTTTCCACCAGGCATACAATATCTGGTTCTTCTTTCTTTATGTAATCTCTTAATTCTAATTTACTAGATAAAATCCCATCTATGTTTGTATACATCATTTTTAATCTCTTGTTCTTATCATTTTTAGTTAAACTTGCTCCATTCTTTTCTCTTCTTTCTCTTTTATATACCATTTCCTTATCCTGTCTCCTATAATTCTCCAAAAATGCCTTCTTCTCCTCCTCTGACCTTTCATTATTTTTTCTCTTGCTTCTGCCACCAGTTCATTGTGTCTCTTCCTTTCCTCCTCGTTTCTATTTTTCTTTATATATATATCTTTGCAACCTTCTGTTTCTCTGAGTTTCGTTTTTCTATATAGTACTTCTTCTGCTGCTGCTTGTGATTTTAGTAATATCTTAATTGGTCTCACTGTTCCTTCTTGATATGGTCCCATTCTATGGATTTCTTCTACTTCCTCTTCTAAGTTCTGTCTATCCTCGTCATTCAGATGTTTTAGTAGGTCTTTTACTGATTTCATTTCGTCTTTTTCCCTTCTTGGTCTATATTTAACATTTTTTCTTTCAGTCCAAAAATAATTACACTCTTCTTTTTTCCGCAATTTCTCTTACTAAATTTTCTTTTTCTTGAGGACTCCTATCATTTTGCTTGTCATATTTTCATCTCTTTCTTTTAACTGTTCTTGAAATACTTCTTGAAATGATTCCTTGTCTTTCTTATCTTGGATTCTCCATGCTTGTACTTCTTTTTAATCACGTCTTGTACTCTTTCTTCTTCTTTGTTAACTAGATCTTTTAGCTTTTCTTTTTCTTTCTCGGCTTTACCGAGTCCTTCTTCCATCAATTTCTTATAGTTCGCTATTTGGACTTTTAATTCTTCATTTTCGGTTCTTAGCCTAGTTTCGTTTTCTTCCACTCTTTTATCCTTTCTTTCAATTTCTGGAGCTCTTTATCCTGTTCTTCATTCTCTTTCATTCCCATACTCTCCTTTATCAATTTATCTAATTTACGTTCGATAGTTAAGACTCTATCAAATAGTGAAGTTTGCGCCGTATCAAAGCCTTCAAATTCTCCTCCTCCCTCACCAACATTGTCATCATCAGCTTTCATTCTTTCTCTTGTCACATACCTGCATTTAGATGGAATATCTTTCTCACTCATTATTATTTAACACTGTATTCATGAAAGGAAAAATGAGTGTGTGTGTGTGTGTGTGTGTGTGTGTGTGTGTGTGTGTGTGTGTGTGTGTGTGTGTGTGTGTGTGTGTGTGTGTGTGTGTGTTAATAGTAATAATCCTCCTCAGGAGGAGGCAGAAGACACGTGCCGAAACGATAATTACTCCCAATGGTGGCTAATAGCTCTGGTTCAGAAAGAGTAATAACAATAACAATAATAACAGAGATGCACCAATGTATCGGTATCGGCAGTATTGACCCATTTAAGGAGTATTGGTATCGCCTTGTTTTCTGCCGATACTACTGATACTGAAAAAGAATATTAAGCCATGTATCTCATTCTGCAAGTTGTTTTGTTAAGCAGAATTTGGATGTTTTATTGCAATAAAAATAAATTGATGATAATGCCAAATTATTTAGTATAATATAGCGTATTGAGTCCATGGTGTGTAGTAATAGAAAATATTTTTTGCTAATGAGTCATCACTGCTACCCTATGTGTACGAGACTGGTCAGTGGTAGTGGACTTGGGGCCCTGCTACATCCTTCACCTCAGCTCAGAGAGAGAGAGAGAGAGAGAGAGAGAGAGAGAGAGAGAGAGAGAGAGAGAGAGAGAGAGAGAGAGAGAGAGAGAGAGAGAGAGAGAGAGAGAGAGAGAGAGAGAGAGAGAGAGAGAGAGAGAGAGAGAGAGTTGTAGAAAGGTAATGAAATGCTGGCTCTAATCCTTCCTTGACTTTCCTACTCCCTTCTCTCCATGGAGGGGTTGACAGCTGCTACCCAATCACAGGTTACCTTTCCAACCTACCTGTGGAAGTGAGTGATGAATGTGTAATGTGAGCCTATTTAGAAAAATGATTACCCTAAACTGTTTGAGATGACTGTACCATAATAAATCAGGCCTTCCTGTCAAGTGACATCTCTACATTTCCATCCCAAAGCCCTACAGTGATTCCAACTGGTACACGTTTAAAATCACCATTTGTGATTAATTCTAGGCACCGTGATTGTTTTGCAGGATAGGTTTGGCAGGCAGAACATGGCATCCACCATCATGCTTGTTTGCTTTGGTAACAATTTTTTCTCTTGATTTCATTACTTTTTATTAATAATAGCAAATCAGAGAATATTAATTTTTGAAGAAAAATAATAAATCAACATGGACTTAAAGTCAGATTTTTAATTTCTTCTTATTACAAAAAACTCATTAGTAGCAGTAAGGAATACCTACTTATTTTCATACCTGACTATCATTTACAGCCGGTTCCTGAATTACTTCTTTTTGGTCCGTTAGGCAGCCAACCAAGCAATTTGTGTCCTGTGCCGTTCCAGAATGCCTTTTTCCATCTGTTTTTTGTCCGCTAGTGGACCAAAGATTGGAACTTTGGTCGAGGCGTTTTGCAAAACATTGGTCAAGTGTCCGGGCGACCAAAGCTACCGCCTTGTATTTTAAATTTCCAAATGTAAAAAGAAGCTAACTGTAATTAAATTTATTTCAGTCTATTTACCATGTCAAATTTTTTTTATGGTACAACAAAGCTTTTCTTATGCTATATTGAGCATACGTTTTAATTTTTGAAGTCTACTGTAGTCGCCTTGTGAGTTCGCGCCAAACATCAACAGCAGCCTAATCGACTCGTCACATCTCTACTACTTCACTGGCTAAATTTGGTAAGTATATGATTAATCTTGTTATTTATATATCATTACATGAATTCTTACTGTGTGCTTCTACTATTAAGAAAGGTAAGTGGACGAATTAAAGGGCAAGAACTATAATATGGAAGGAGTGGAGTAGACTGAAGCCGAGATATCATGTACGTAGCTCATACCCAGGAAAAAAAAAAAAAAAAACGATTAAATAAATGAAAATGATCATGAGGCTGTATATTGAGTATATTTGTAGTTTTAAGTTCAAGGCTATTAAGAGGTGACCGATGAAACAATGGAGGATAGGTATAAACGGTACCTTGATGAGCTTGCAGATAACACTCGATTCTGTGGTGGTCTACACATCAGAAGACATTATTGATGGATTTATTACACATTAGTGAATGGATCCTATTAACGAACCTAATGTAACCTAACCAAGAAAACAATAACCCAGCCAACTTAACCTAACCCACCCAACCTAACCTAACCTAACCAAGGTAACTTAACCAACCTATTTATTGTCATAACTTCTGAAGCATCAATTTGCGATGGAAAATGTCAATATGAAAAAGCGGAAATGTTAGATTGGCAGAAATTAAAACAAACCAAACATATTTTAACCTAACCTCACCTATCCCCACCCAAATCTAACATACCTATGCCCTACAACCATTCAAAATGCAGCTAGGTATTCTTCAGACCATTAAAAACTACACTTTTCAGGTACCATGGCTGCATTAGAAGAAATCATAGATGAAGAAATGTATGAAATGGAAGAATTGCGACAGTGAGGATTCCACGATATATAAGATCTTATGGTGTATAATGTAGGTATTGCAAAGTACAAATAGTATGTAAGAATGAATAAACTTAACCATCTACTTTTAATGCTAATCATTATACCTTGTGTGTGTGTGTGTGTGTGTGTGTGTGTGTGTGTGTGTGTGTGTGTGTGTGTGTGTGTGTGTGTGTGTGTGTGTGTTATCTACTTTTTGAAAATATGATCATAGTGATGAGTCTGGAAAAAAAAAAATAAACTGATTAACAGTGTTATACATATTGCATTGAACTTCTTGGTAATTGTCTCCCAAGCTTCCTGTTTCTTAGCTATCATGGAGTAATTACCACTTTTATCAAGCACGACGTTGAATTGGTTGATAAGATCAACCAACGTGCTTTTCTGATCGCTGGTTAGCGACGTCAACTTTTCTCTTCCTTGAGACATGTTATCAGCTGATCGAACGAAATTGTTTACGTTTTCACCAGGTTTTCACTCACACGCTTACCAACCACAGCTATGCGGGGCTACCAACCATTCCGACGCTTTATATCCTTTTGGTAAGCCAGACAACTAGGTTGGCGAGCGCTCCAAACACAAAAAGCGGTGTGGAACTGTCATAAATAGTTGGTGCGCGAGCCAAACAACATGGTAAGCGTTTTGGTTTGTTGCCGTACCAATACATTCAGGAACCGGCTGTTAGCATCACACAGAAAAACTGTTGTGTAGCTTCCATTTAAGGCCTCCAGAGAAGCAACAACACAGTTCTAAATATACATCAGTATCAAACACAAAATTACTTGCTGATGACTTGGACTTACATCTTAAAATAAGGCCTCAATCTCAATAATTAAGCATACATTGTTTCACCAATTACTGTTGTTGAATCCTGGCACTTGAAGATTAATGCAGACAAAACTAAACTCATGAGCTTTGGCACTAACCTCTGACAGTCTTATCATATTGTTAAAGACAATCCCACTGTGGGGTTCTCTCCAAGGATGCCCAACCAGGTAAGAATCCTTGCTTGCAACACAAAGCATACATACACACATGTAGTACTAACTGCAACTAGCTCTTCAAACTGCAGATGTGACCATCTCCCAGTAATACCATGTTACACAGGTCAAGGTCACAAAAAGGCAGCTTGGGAGGTTAGGTTAGGTAGCCATCTCTCAATATCAACACGTTACATAGATCAATGTCATGAAAAATGGGAGGTGAGGTTAGGTTAAGAAGCTATTTCCCAATATTAACAAGTTACACAGATCAATGTCATGAAAAGACAGCTTGGAAAGTTAGGTTAGGTAGCCATCTCCCAATATAAGCATGTTACACAGACAAATTTCACGAAAAGACAGCTTGGTAAGTTAGGTTAGGTAGCAATCTCCCAATTTAAAAACAAGTTACACAGATCACGGTCACGAAAAGACATTTTGGGCATTTCAAGCGGAGCAGGGCAGCACACATAACATAACATAAATAATAGGATAACAAAGGGCCACCAGGGCCCATCTAGGTTAACCTGTATCAGTCGTACAGCGACCTCATCAGTACTTAGATACACTTACGCTTCCCCTTGTGTACTGGCGTGACACACCATACTTTAGCCTGTCTCTAGGTTAAGTACTTACGGCAAGAGAAGCTTCACCAATACTACTGAGACATGTGTCAGGTGAGGGCAATAACAATTCAGCAATCCTCAAGTCACAAAAGCGCGGGAATTGTCACAACCAAAACAAACTTACATTTTGCTATTCACGCCTCAAACCTAACATTCTACATGCCCATCTCCTCCCTCAAGTTGTCTGTCCTGACCACTCAACCCAAAAATGTTCATACCTGAAGCAATATTGCACCGGAATCCGAGTAATAGTGGAGTTTCCTAGTAATCTTTTGAAAGCAGCTTCGTCGCCCCGCCGTTGTAAGAAATCTCGCCGAGTCTCGGGACGCGCGAGAGCGGCGAGACAACCCAGAAAAGTGGCGAGATGATCATGGTAGGCTGGCTTGATATTATATAAATGATAAAAAACATAAATGATTAATTATTCTTCCATTGCTGCTTAATCTTATGAGGTAGAAAAGAAAATGTAAGGAATTCTACGCTTGTTTTTGTTGGATAAATTAAAGTATATACGTGTTGTGTGAGTGTGGAGTATGGGTGTTCCAAAGGTAGATATATGGTTATGAAGTTTTATGATGTGTGTTGAGTGGAAGCTATGAATTGATATGGGTGTGTGTCATGCTATGCTGTATTGGTTGGTTATGAAGGGCTTAATTATTGAGCATGTGTAACCCAGATAACATTCATCTTTTCATCATTCATTCAACGTTAAATGAATGATGAATGATAGATGGATGTCATCTGGGTGTGAGGTTACCATGTGCACCATACCTAATTAATAATGATTGATTGAATAATTCCATATAGTGATGCAGCAGTTCACGGGCCACATGAAGAGGGTTTTCATTATTATATTATGTTAAAAGATACTTTTCAAGAACAACAAAGTACATAGAGAATCTCTTGATAATTAGACTTGAGGGAAATCTGTTACAAATTGTTTCAGATACACTTGATTTAACATAGTGAGATACGGTAAGCCATTGCTTATGTGCTGCGTGTTGTGCGACATTCATAGTAGGTAGCTAAATGTAGGAGGGGCTGACTAACATGTCGGTGGTGACTTCAGAGGCCGTGGCTATACACAAGTCATGTCAGCATGATGATGATGATTCGAATACCTAAGCGTCGAGGTTCCAACCTATATAAAGGAATTCATATTATCATCATTGTTATTTTCTTTTTCTTTTTTGCCAACTTAGATAGTTGATGTATATTCTTTGTGAAATCTGGCAGAAAGGAGATAAAATCCTTTTATTTACTATATTTTTGTGTTTATCATTCAATAAATGCAGCTGTTTTACTGTTAATATACTATGTTTGCAAGTTCAACCAAACTTTGAATTGTGCTGTTTATCTTGTATCTCAGTGACTTACAAGTTATCGCTTCTCGACAGCAATTATTTCTGAAGCAGTGATGCATATATACCTAAAAGCGATGAACACACACCTAAGTGACGGGTAAAGTCAACATCTTGCAGGTTGAGGTAGTAGTGTAGCAGTAACTTGCATAGTTCGCTAACGCACTGCTATCCCGCACTGTATTGTCAAAGTCCGTTAATTTGTATCATGTGCGTTGAGCAAATCATTATCCAACATTGCAGGATTCGCAATTAATCTTGACCAACCTGTGTTCCTCGCTCACTTGTCGGGAACACGTATGAGAGGAATACCTGGGCCGAGCAAGGTGGCGGCCGGTGGCATCGCGGTGACGCAGCGGAGCAGTCTATGCTAGGCAGGGTTGAGACGAGGTTTTCCGTCATTGGTGTACCGAGAGCAGCTGGGCCAGGTGGAGCCAGCTAACAATACTGTCTTGTGCAGCTCCAAACATCATGGCACAACTCCTGTGACAAAAATCGTGGTGAAAGCTGCAGCTCACCCCTGACTGACACTGTGGTGCCGCCTGGAGGTGCTGGGGGCGAGGGCCTGGCAGCTGTAGTGCCTCGCAGGCCGTCGGGGAACATGGAGGAATCATCTTCACTGGGGTTTAAACCCCAAAAACAAGTTGTTTACAACAAACTTTTGCCGTACAAAGAACATCTTGACAGTGAAATTCTTGAACAAATTCGTGAAATCAAAGAAAATTTATCCAAAGCCTTGATCCTCGGGGACATCAGGCCAGGCTGTGTGCACTGGGTGGCCAAACTGTCCAGGTGAGTCTAATAATTGATACCAACAAGTTTTTTTGCAGTATAGTCTGGTTTGCGTTTCAGTCTTGTTTTATCATCCTCCCTTATGATTGGGTCATATAGTTAGAATAGGGCTAGCCTCTCAGCTGATTTAGGATGCCTTACACATCTCAGCAATAAATCGTTAGCCATACTGTAGACGGATTATGAAAGGATTAAGCAGGTTATTCCTGCATCACCAACAACTGGGACTGCCTGTTGCACCTGCACAAGGCTGGCACTGTTATGTAGCACTGATTCCCATTATCCACAATGGTGGCTGCCTGCTCCATTTTTAGAAGATTGACATTCTTATGTAGCAGTAAATATTTTTAGAAGATACAGATCCTGGTTATGAATTACATAAATTTGTTTAACTTTTCTCACCCAAACTTTAATGTGTATCCATATTATAGAAAGATATTTACAATGAATACTTTCTTAGTGCTTGTAATGATGAGCTGCATCCTCACTAATTTACCCAAGTACCCATATCCAACACAGCAATTCTTGTTACATCATGAAAAAATGTGTTGGAGGATATCATTTCCATAGCCAACAAAAAGTTTCCTACTTGCTTGCAGGAAAAAGTCACAAGGAAGCAAACCTTACTAGGAACAATTTGTGATTATATGATGAGGATGTATTTTGATTCTGATGATGTCCCCATGTATGGGGACCACAGATTGTAGAGGAATTCGCTGCAGGACTTAGCCCTGTTAATGGGCCAAATATTTAGAATTAGTATATAATGTATTGTGTACTTGTAAGTGTATCTTTAAGTACTGATGACGAGGTCGCTGTGCGACTGATACAGGATAACCTAGATGGGCCCTGGTGGCCCTTTGTTATCCTATTATTTATGTTATGTTATGTTATGGTATAAGTTTCTTCATTGCCAATTGGCTATTGCATGAGGCTTACAAATTTTTGTCACCATAATACATGTTTTGTTCTGTGAATCAGTTGATTTTATCTTTATTTATTTATTTTTTATGAAAACATTTCCATTTTGTCTCTCACCTTCCTCACCAAGAGTCTTATGATATCCACTGCATTTTTATAACATCAGCGTAATGTGCTCGAATCTAAACAGTAGGTGATGTTGACAACCAACCCTTTAGAAAGTAAATATTTCATTAAGAAAAGCCACAGAACACCTTACTTCTTATATATCTGAAATTTCTGATTGGGGCAAAGCAAACTTAGTATTGTTCAATGCTTCAAAATCTCAATTCTTCCATATGTCAACTCAATATGTACAACCTTCACAATAACTGTCCCCTCTTCAATAACAGTCAACTGTTCACCTCTTCTACACTGAAAATCCTTGGTCTGTCCTTACTTATAATCTAAACTGGAAGCTTCATTCTCATCTGTAGATAAAACTGCTTCTATGAAATTAAATGTTGTGAATTGTCTCCACCAGTTTTACTTACACCTCCAGCTGCATACTCTGTACAGGGGTTTTATTTGTTCATGTATAGTGTTAGAAGCAGTTCAGAGAAGAGCAACTAGGATGATACCAGCATTAAAGCGCCTGGAGTATAGAGATAGATTAAAGGAATTAAACATGTTTTCATTTGAGAGGAGATGTATAAGAGGGGATATGATAGAGTTATTTAAAATGTTCTCAGATACAAACTACATAGATGTGAGATCTTTCTTTACCTTAGAGGAGGGAAATAGGACTAGAAATCATGGCAGGAAGATTAGAAAGCAAGGCTGCAGGTTAGATATAAGAAAATATTTCTTTAGTCATAGGGTGGTAGACTTCTGGAATGCATTGCCAGAGACGGTTGTAAATAGCACTAGTTTGACAATGTTTAAAACAGATTAGATAAGCACTTAAATTTATTAGATTTATAATTATGTATAGCACTGCATGATAGTTTTTATAAGAAATTTACTATAGTTAAATAAGACATGATCCCCATGTATGGGGACCACAAATTGTAGAGAATTTCGCTGCAGGACTTAGCCCTGTTAATGGGCCAAATATTTAGAATTAGTATATAATGTATTGTGTACTTGTAAGTGTATCTTTAAGTACTGATGACGAGGTCGCTGTGCGACTGATACAGGATAACCTAGATGGGCCCTGGTGGCCCTTTGTTATCCTATTATTTTATGTTATGTTATGAGTATGCTTCATGTGTAAGGGGAATTCCACTCATACAGCTCTTTTTGTCTTATTAACTCCCCTTCTCTCTCTCTCTCTCTCTCTCTCTCTCTCTCTCTCTCTCTCTCTCTCTCTCTCTCTCTCTCTCTCTCTCTCTCTCTGCTGCAATGTTGCATCTCTTGTTATATCTATGCCTATTTCTTCAGATTTTGTTAAGATCAAGCAAGAAGGAAATATTTGGGTAGGGAGAGGAGGGTATTCATACAGGCCTGGTCACCCCACTATAGGCAGGATATCAACATGTTAGAAGCAGTTCAGAGAAGAGCAACTAGGATGATACCAGCTTTGAAGCGCCTGGAGTATAGAGATAGATTAAAGGAATTAAACATGTTTTCATTTGAGAGGAGATGTATAAGAGGGGATATGATAGAGTTATTTAAAATGTTCTCAGATACAAACTACATAGATGTGAGATCTTTCTTTACCTTAGAGGAGGAAGTAGGACTAGAAATCATGGCAGGAAGATTAGAAAGCAAGGCTGCAGGTTAGATATAAGAAAATATTTCTTTAGTCATAGGGTGGTAGACTTCTGGAATGCATTGCCAGAGACGGTTGTAAATAACACTAGTTTGACAATGTTTAAAAACAGATTAGATAAGCACTTAAATTTATTAGATTTATAATTATGTATAGCTGCTTGATAGTTTTATAAGAAATTTACTATAGTTAAACAAGACATGATCCCCATGTATGGGGACCACAAATTGTAGAGGATTTCGCTGCAGGACTTACCCCTGTTAATGGGCCAAATATTTAGAACTAGTATATAATGTATTGTGTACTTGTAAGTGTATCTTTAAGTACTGATGACGAGGTCGCTGTGCGACTGATACAGGATAACCTAGATGGGCCCTGGTGGCCCTTTGTTATCCTATTATTTATGTTATGTTATGTTATGTTATCTTTCATGTCTCCTGGGAGATACCTCTGGAGGGAGTGAGGCATCAGAATTAAGTGATATTAACAAAATGAATTCCTTTTTTATTTCAGATTTGTAAAGCTTTATGGAATATGCTTCTCCAAAGAGGACCATATGAAGTTGGTGAAGCTCATGTACGAGCTTGCTGTCAGTCTCAACCAAGAGTTCTGGATCATGGCAAAGTTTGCACAGATGCTGACAGTCCTTCTCAAGTGAGATTTTTATTGTTCATTTTGTTCAGTTATCATCCATTTGAGAGCACCATTGTGGTACAGGCTATAGCAGTAACAAGTGTGGAGTGTGTGATGGAGTGGTGTCCTGCTGGCTCTCCTTGCTGGAGTAGGGTTTTGTTCTTTATTTTGTCAGCTTGAGTTTGAATTTAAACTAACCTTTCCCAGTGTTTATTTAATCCACGTGTTAAATTACCACATTGAATAGGTAAGATGGGTGGTATGCATAAGGTTGACTTAGTACAGTGGTATCTTGAATTACAGGTTTAATTCTTGCCATGACAGGGCTGGCATCTCAATTTTCACATAACTCAAAGCAATTTTCCTCTTAGAAATTCATTGAGATGTCATTAATCTGTTATAACCTCTCCCCATAAAACATCCCTATTTTTTATGTGTTTTTAGATTATATAAGAGAATACACTTATAAAGTACAAATATTGTATAAAAGATAATAAAACAAAACAAAAGAGAATGTATACAGATAAATTGGTTTTATAAAGTACATTTACTTTGCAGATTGGAGGTGTCTTCCACAGGAATTTACCCTCCACATCTTGCCATCCAGTCCCCTTTTCACTTGGGACAGTTGATTAGTACAAAGTCATACAAAAATGGTCTCCCACAGGAGAATGGCTATTCTAATAATTGCAGAAGAGCTTATTGATGAACCTGTACTGGATGCTGTAGACATCATTCATAGAAAAATAAGGTTTTAAGTAGATAAGAGAAGGAGAAAGAAGAACAGAGACAGCAGAGTCCCGTGAGAGATTTATTTTAACATTGTTTCTCCCCACAAGGTGTAAGTGTGGGTGGAGGAGGTGGGCAGAAATGGGAAGTGTTAGACAGAAGAAACTTGGTTAAATAACTTTTCTAAAAGCACAACATGCTGGCACAACACAAAATGTTTTCAAGGTGGAGAGGGGGGAAAAAAAAATTAACTGAACGTGTTGAACCAAACAACGGTGGCGTACCTGGAACTATATTGTAACTCAAATTTTGGCTTGCAAGTCAAAGCAAAAAAGTGATAGTGACATCTTAGATTACTCATAAGACAAAGTGCTCATAACTCAAAATTCCACTGTAGCTACATGAATTATTTTTTTTTATTGTACTGATTGCTGTAGATGCATTGCTTAGTTTTATTTATTAATTATAATTTTTAAATTCTCTTTTGATGTATTAGTATAGTCCATAAGACTCCTTTTTGCCAGAGGGTGAAGGGGTGGAGGATATGTGTGAATGTGTGGTGCTTTGTCTGGGCTATGCCATGCAGGATTGCTGGCCTGGTATAGTGTAGACAGGCAGAGATGGTTTCATGTGAGTGTAGTGTTATGAGGGAGTGTGAGAGAAGGGGCTACAGATTAGAGAGAGAGAGAGAGAGAGAGCATGTGGTTTGAGTTAGTCCCAAAGATAGATAGGATTAGGCAGTCGTTTTGTATATACAGTTATGTATTTCCCATTTCTTCTATTGTGAACTATTTTTCTGATAATGAACTTACTGTATCAGCTAAACTTTAGTATTAGGGGAGAGCTAACCAGAGACACTGACTGCATTATTGTGTTTCCAGGAAGAAAGAACTGCTCAGTCCAGATGAGCTTGTGCTAGAGTGGCGTCCTCTGTATGACTTGTACAATAGTTTGTTCTACAACTCCTACAATACCATTGGGATGCTGATGCTTCCATCGTAAGTAATTCTCTGTGTTCCTAGGTTCTTTGTTGATGTACTGATATATTGAACTTTTGAGGGTTTGATGAGCTAACTTCACTCGTCCTTGTGGTATACTGTAGAGCAGGGGTTCTCAACATGGAGTTTGCGAACCCTCAGGGGTTCACAAAATAGATTTCCTGGGGTACTTAGATTGCTGATCTAATAGTATCATTTGCAGTATCATTGCACATTAAGTTAATGTGCAGTGTTAAATTAACATATTCTCTTTGATGTCAGATTACTGGGGGTTCTGGTATATTGTTTTATAACTCATGGGGTTCTTAATGAGAAAATAGTTGAAAACCCCTGCTGTTGAGGTTAGCATGCTCAACTCCCAGCTGACAAGATTGGTATTAAGATCCTTGGCTGGGCAGAGACAATTTGAGCAGTCACTGATTCTAGGATTGCAAGTGACTTTGAGCTAAACTTTATCTGTTGTAACTAATTAGGTTAGCCATCCTCTGAATGCCAGGTATCTAAGTTATTTAGGAAATTGATAGGAAAATTTTGCCATGCCATAGATACTTGAAATCATCCTTTCACTTGTGTGTGGCCACTACCCTGGGACGTAGGCTTCCTGCCAGTCCTCCCCTACCCCACAAGGCCTACTCCACAAGTAGCAGTGTGTGGATGCATGAATAGGCTGAATTTAGTTTTTGTCTGGCCTCCTTAAAGGATCCATGTCATGCTGTGTGAGACAAGTCCCTAGCACCTTTACTGGCTTTGATCCGAGTAACATCAATGTTCTTGCAATAATAGAGATTATAATATGTGCAGTGGGAACAAATGTTTTAGTGTCAAAGATATATAAGAGGTTCTTCAATTCTGAGAACATGGCCGGGCTTTATTTTGCAGCTCTTCTACCTTTCTGAAGGCCATCATCACAATATATTTTCGTCTGTATAGCAGACATGTAAGAATGAGGAAGGCATGAATTGCTCTGTGGCACCTATTGCCTCTACATTGTCAAATATCTTCAAAAATTTTTTTGTGAAGAATGGCCAAGAAATTTGTTTACATGATTAGGCATGTCCTTAACTGCCCAAGATAATCAGAGAAAAAACTGAAAATCCCCACTTCTAATGGTAAGTTTTGGTTTAGAATTATCAACACTTGTGGTTTGATGAATAAAGAGGTAGGTCCACCATGCTAAACTCACTGGAGTGGCATAGATTAAAAAATTGATTAGGCTCACTGAACTCAGAGGAGTGGCACAGGTTCTAGAATAAACCCTTAGTCATAATACTGAATACTGATGTCTTTAAGTTTATTTTCCGACATCATAATTGATGAATAAAGTACACCGTAATTCAAGAGACGGGGCATGTCTTGTTTAGAGATATTCTTCCAGGCTGTTTCTGTTTTGCTCTAGCATTGCATAGATTTGGTGAGAAGTGCCAGAGATGTAGACATTCTCAAGAATTACATATATAATTAGTGCACAGCCTGTAAGGAAACCAGTCCAGACTCTTGGTTCTTGAATGTGGCTCAAATGGAGTAACCATTGCACTCTGGGTGTAAATAATAGTGTTATTGTGGTAGTATTGGTAATAATAACATTAATAACAATAATAACAAAAGCAAGGCAACATCTACTTATGAAAAGGGCTAGCTGAGACAAGATGCTTGCATGTACTCTCTCTCTCTCTCTCTCTCTCTCTCTCTCTCTCTCTCTCTCTCTCTCTCTCTCTCTCTCTCTCTCTCTCTCTCTCTCTCTCTCTCTCTCTCTCTCTCTCTCTCTCTCTCTCTCTAACACACACACACACACACACACACAACGCAGTAGTGTAGTGGTTAGCACTTCGACTCACAATCGAGAGGGCCGGGTTCGAGTCCCGGTAAGCGGCGAGGCAAATGGGCAAGCCTCTTAATGTGTAGTCCCTGTTCACCTAGCAGTAAATAGGTACGGGATGTAACTCGAGGGGTTGTGGCCTCGCTTTCCCAGTGTGTGGAGTGTGTGTTGTGGTGTCAGTCCTACCTGAAGATTGGTCTATGAGCTCTGAGCTCGCTCCGTAATGGGAAAGACTGCTGTGACCAACAGGCAACTGTGGTGGTGAATTACACACACACACACACACACACACACACACACACACACACACACACACACACACACACACACACACACACACACACACACACACACAAGAATGCAACTTCCAACCCTGGAAAACAGAAGAGAAAGGGGAGACCTGATAGCAATATACAGAGTGATGATTGGCATGGAAAAAATGGATAGGGAAGATCTGTGTATGTGGAATGGAAGAATGTCGAGAGGGCATGGGAAAAAACTAAAATGGCCACTTATAGGAGAGATGTGAAAAAATATAGCTTCCCTCATAGAAGGGTGGAAGCATGGAATAGTTTAGACGTGGAAGTGGTCAACGCAAGGAATATTCATGATTTTAAGAAAAAGCTGGACATTAATAGATATGGAGATGGGACAACACGAGCATAGCTCTTTTCCCGTATATTACAATTAGGTAAATACAATTAGGTAAATACATACACACACACACACACACACACACACACACACACACACACATAGAGAGTATGGCATACTACAACATAGAGAGGGATGAGTGGATGCTATCTACCTGGACTTGAGAAAGGCCTTTGATAAAGTACCACACAATAGACTGATGTGGAAACTAAAGATGACTGGAGGAGTAAATGATAAACTAGCAAAATGGATGGAAAATTACTTAATGGGAAGAGAAATGAGAACAGTGGTGAGAAGAAGGAAGTCCGAGTGGAAGAAGGTAACCAGTGGAGTTCCACAAGGGTCAGTGCTGGGTCCCATCATGTTTTTGATTTATGTTAATGATATGCCAGTAGGAATTGACAGTTATATGAACATGTTTGCGGACGATACTAAAATTATGAGGAGAGTAAAGAATGTGGAAGATTGTAACAAGTTACAGGAAGATCTTGATAAAATATATGAGTGGAGTAAAGAGTGGCAGATGGAATTTAATATAGACAAGACCCATGTTATGAAAATGGGAAGAAGTAGATACAGACCAAACTGGGATTACAGACTGGGTGATGAGAAAATTAAAGAGACCAATGAGGAGAAAGACTTAGGAGTAACCGTGCAAAACACTTTGTCACCGGAGAAACACATTAACAAGATTTTTTTGAAAACATACAACATGCTTCAAAATATTGGCCTTGCATTCCACTACCTAGATGAAGGAATGATGAAGAAGATATTATGTACCTTAATAAGACCCCAGCTAGAATATGCAGCATGTGTCTGGTCATCGCATATGAAGAAAAATGTGAAGAAGGTAGAAAGGGTACAAAGGCTGGCAACAAGGATGGTACCAGGACTCAGGAGTTAGACTATGAGGAAAGACTGAGGAAGCTGGGGATGACCACATTAGAAGAGAGAAGAACAAGAGGAGACATGATAACTATGTATAAATTGGTGAACAAGATTGACATACTGGATAGAGAGTTGATAAAGGTGACCACAAGTAATCATCTCCGAGGACATGGAAAAAAGCTAATAAAGGACATCTGTCTAAATGACGTGAGAAAATACAGTTTCCCGCATCGTAGCATTGATAAGTGGAATAAACTGAGCAGTCATGTCGTTGACGGTGTGTGTCAATCAGATGAAGAGAGATATGACAGGAATGGACAAGGAGACAGGACACAGAGAGCTTAGCTCGGGCCCTGTAATACACAAATAGGTAAATACACACACACACACACACACACACACACACACACACACACACACACACACACACACACACACACACACACACACACACCAGTAGCTCAGTGGTTAGAGCGCTGGCTTCAAAGCCAGAGGACCGGGTTCGATTCGGCCGGGTGGAGATATTTGGGTGTGTCTCCTCACGTAGCCCTGTTCACCTAGCAGTGAGTAGGTACGGGATGTAAATCAAGGAGTTGTGACCTTGTTGTCCTGGTGTGTGGTGTGTGCCTGGTTTCATGCCTATCCCAAGATCGGAAATAATGAGCTCTGAGCTCGTTCGTAGGGTAACGCCTGGCTGTCTCTCATAGACTGCAGCAGATCAAACAGTGAATTACACACACACACACACACACACACACACACACACACACACACACACACACACACACACACACACACACACACACACACACACACACACACACACACACACACACACACACACACACACACACTGGGCTCACAACTGAAACTGGGCTCTCTCTCTCTCTCTCTCTCTCTCTCTCTCTCTCTCACACACACACACACACACACACACACACACACACACACACACACACACACACACACACACACACACACACACACACAGTTAGCACACTCGGCTCACAACCGAGAAGGCCTGGGTTCGAGTCCCGGGCATGGAAAGGCAAATCGGTGAGCCTCTTAATGTATAGCCTCTGTTCACCTAGCACCAGGTAGATGTGGAATGTAATTCGAGAGATTATGGCCTCACTGTCCTGGTGTGTGGAGTATGGTGTAGTCTCAGTCATACCCGAAGATCAGTCTATGAGCTCTGAGCTTGCTCCTTAATGGGGAAGGCTGGCTAGGTGACCATCAGGTGACTATGAATGAACACACACACACACACACACACACACACACACACACACTCGAAAAAGACATTGTCGAAAAATGTAAGGAGCAACAAATATTGTTCTATAGATTCATAAATGGAAAAATTAGGCAAAAAGAAACAATAGAAAGGTTAAAAGGAGAGAACGGGATGGTGGAAGACCCAAAAAGTATGGCAGAACTATTAAATAAAAAATTCCAGGAGGTCTTTACTAAGGAATCCAAATTTGAGAGGCCACAGAGTAATAGAGAGACAATCTATATGAAAGAGATTAAAGTAACCAAGCTTGAAAGAAAAGAGTTAATGAAGGAACTGGATGAAGAGAAGGCAATGGGACCAGATGAAGTCTCAGGCATAATACTTAAAGAATGTAGGGAAGAACTAGCAAGTCCTATATATAACATCATAAAATGCTCAATAGAAAATGGAACAGTACCAGTAGAATGGAAAAGAGCTGAGGTGGTTCCATATATAAGAGCGGAAGGAAGGAAGAACCTTTAAATTACAGACTGGTATCACTAACTAGTGTAATATGCAAAATGTGTGAAAGAATAATAAAGAAACAATGGATCAAATTCCTTGAAGACAACAAATTAATATCAAATAGCCAATTTGGTTTTAGAAAAAGACGGTCTTGTGTAACTAATTGATTGAGTTTCTATTCTAGAATAGTTGATAAGAGTACAAGAGAGAGAGGGATGGGTTGACTGTATTTATTTGGATTTAAAAAAGATGTTTGACAAAGTGCCACATGCAAGATTACTATGGAAGTTAGAGGAGAAGGGTGGCTTAAAAGGAAGCACATTGAGATGGATAGAAAATCATTTGAGGGGGAGAGAAATAAGGACGGTAGTTAAAGATATGAAGTCCAAGTGGAGAGCAGTAGAAAGCGGAGTGCCACATGGATCAGTATTGGCATCAATACTTTTCCTCATTTATATTAACGACATGCCAGAAGGAGTGAACAGCTACACAAATCTGTTTGCAGATGATACGAAACTGTGCAGAGTTATAAAGCAAAAGGAGGATTGTGAAATACTGCAAGAAGACCTAAATAAGATCTGGGAATGGAGTAAGAAGTGGGAAATGGAATTCAATGTGAACAAAAGCCATGTCATGGAAATGGGAAAGAGTGAAAGACGACCTGTGGGAATCTATAAGATGGGAGATGGAGTAGAACTGGAGAAAGTTAAAAAGGAAAAGGACTTAGGAGTGACGATGGAAGAAAACAATCAACCAGTAAGCCATATTGATAGAATTTTTGGAGAAACATAATTTGCTAAGGAATATTGGAGTAGCATTTCACTACATGGACAAAGAAATGATGAAGAAATTGATAAGTACTATAATAAGACCCAGATTGGAATATGCAGGAGTAGTGTGGACCCCTCATAAAAATAAACACATAAGGAAATTGGAGAGGCTACAAAAAATAGCTACAAGAATGGTTCCAGAATTTGAAGGGGATGACATATGAGGAGAGACTAAAAAAGGCTATGGATCTACCAACACTGGAACAAAGAAGGGAGAGAGTAGACCTGATACAAGTTTATAAATTGATCAATGGAATGGACCAAGTGGATAATGAGAAACTGATCCTGAGAGAAGAATATGACATCCGAAGCACAAGATCGCACAGTAAAAAGCTGAGAAAAGGAAGATGTCTGAGAGATATTAAAAAATATAGTTTCCCGCAGAGATGTATTGAGACGTGGAACAGTTTAAATGAAGAAGTAGTGTCTGCAACAAGTGTGCATACTTTTAAAGTAAGATTGGATAAGTGTAGATATGTAGACGGGGCCACACGAGCATAAAGCCCAGTCCCTGTAAAACTACAACTAGGTAAATACACACACACATACACATACACATACACACACACAGTTTCATGTCTCATCCTCTAGTGGAGGGAGGACCAATCCTTAAGAATGCACCTTGGATTAACTCTATAAATCAGTGAAATAAACAATACAAAATTACAAGTTAAAGAGAGAAAACTAATGTTAGTCTGAGAGAGACGCTCACATTTTGCTTACATTTAGTCTTATTACCAGATTTTATTTAGTTCTTTCTTTTATTTGGTTTACTTTACTTTGTTTTCATTTTATTTGATTCTACTGCACATTATTGTTGCCATTATAGTTGATGTCTACATTTGCCGTAATGCCAAAAGGATTTCAGAAATCATGTACATTAGAAGCCAATGATTGGTTTAATAATGACTTCTGAACTGTACATACAGAACTATCTTTTGTGAACATGTTAAGAAAACAAATACATCATCTTGTGAAGTAATGGTATTTCTAAGTGATTTGCCAATAAAATTCTAAATTGCAGTGTAGGTAAGTGATATGCTGAAAAAGAAATTTGAATGATTTTGCATGAGTTTAATGCTGAGTTCCTACAAAAGCTGATTAAATGGCTCACATGATTTGATTATTATAGTACTATGATTTTTTTTGTCGGTAGACATTTTTGATTGTGCATAGGTGTCTGTTTTGCCATTTAGCTGCTGTAAATACAAGTGGTTGCCTTTGTATAGTCTTCTTCCTCTGTAATTTGATGTAGGTGTTGCAAGATCCAACTTTTTGCCTAATCATTGATCATGCATTGAATTTTTTGCTGAGTTTGAAGAATTTTCAAACCAGTGATCTGTCCCAACCTTGAGCCATTATTGTGTAAGAAGTAATGTGAATATTGAATGGCTACTGTGTAAAATATATTTTTACTTTTACATGTGCAATATATTCTTATTTGCATCTAAGTTTTATTTTTTATTTGAATTATATCATACAGGGGTACTTGAGTTTCACTTTATTCAAGTTACATATTTGTCTTGAGTTTTCACTTATTGAATATTCCCTATGCCAAGTTTTGGGCACTTTGTTAACAAGTTGCAATGTGACCATTTGTGAACTGATGGAGTTAGCAAAGTGCTTGTAATCATCATGCTTTGGTAAGTGGGTGTCTGTGCTGACATTTGAAAAGTGTTGTCACATCATGACCATTTTGTTGAGCTACTTGTTGATGCTGTGGAAAGGAAGGCTGCAAGAAGCAAGACCATACAGTATTGGTGTGTGGTTGGCCATGTGTTGCATTAGTATGAAATAGCCATGTGTGGTGAGTGGTGTGGTCATGTTAATGGTCAAAACAACAACAACCAGTTGTTTCCTCAGAAAGAAATGGGAAATGAAATTGTGATGACACATGGGAAGAGAGGATGGGGAAGAAAATTTTTCCTCATTGTCAAGTAAAGAACAGAAAATGTCAGAAAGCTGCAAGGAATTCTGATTTGATGTGCTCTCTTGAATTTGGCCAAACTCTTTTTAAAGGGGAAATCAGGAGAGAAACTTCCTGTTTTTGTACTAAATTTTATATGCATGGTTTGACCATGAACATTACCAAGCCATCTCTGTCTGTGTGGCTGTTTCACTTTGCACCAGCACTTCATGGCCATCACCTAGCACCAACATTAAGACACTGTAGCTCATAATGATATGAAATTCATGTACACAAGAAACAGACTCTTGAGTAAGTGACATGGTTTGTGGGTTTCCTTTAAGCTCCCAGACATGAAACTCAAGTAACCCCTGTACTAGCAAATTTCTTTGGTGATGGATATGACTACTGAACTGAAGTAATGCACATTTGTTTTAGTGGATCACATTCTTTATTTTTGAAGTGACTCAAAGTAAAAACTACTTCAGTGTTTAGGATTCAATAATGGTTTGCTTGACAAGTAGTTCATGACAGTGATTCAAATCATGTAAAGAAAAAAAAACTGCTGTAGTTTATAAAAAAAAGATCAAAATTCTTTAGTGGCAGTGATGGTGCACCATGTATCACTGGCCACCTATTATCCATCTGACCAAGGTTAAGTGCAGACAGAATTTATGTGTGAGATGCGCTCCCTCTCTTAGAGCCCACCGTCATGACTCCTTTCAGGCACACCCGGAGGGACACCAGTCGTTTGTTTAGCCGTAGGAGGGGATTTTCATCGTAAGTCAAGCTCACTGGTCTCACTTACATTGTTCTTAATATTTCTATAGGCCTGTCTTTTATCATAATTTTCCTCAGTTAACTTAACAATAATTTATTTGATCTTGAGTATACAGTCTCTCTCTCACAGTCTCTCTCTCTCTCTCTCTCTCTCTCTCTCTCTCTCTCTCTCTCTCTCTCTCTCTCTCTCTCTCTCTCTCTCTCTCTCTCTCTCTCTCTCTCTCTCTCTCTCTCTCTCTGCATAAGCTTGGGAATAAAAGTAAGGTTTCTGCCGGACAGTGGGTTGAATGAAAATAATATGGTAATCATCATATTGTAGAATAGTTAATATGTACAATACTTCATTATTTCTGTGTTCTGTCTCTGCTCTCTCTCTCTCTCTCTCTCTCTCTCTCTCTCTCTCTCTCTCTCTCTCTCTCTCTCTCTCTCTCTCTCTCTCTCTCTCTCTCTCTCTCTCTCTCTCTCTCATTCTGTACTTTACCTAAGTTCCAATATCTGAGTTTTAAGTAATTGCTGGTAGTTTTCATTTAAGTTTTACTGTTTATATTAATCTAGTTTTTGCTATTTTGCTATGGGTAAATACATTCTACCTGTACATTGATGAGACAGATATTTATTTTCTTACATGCTTTCATTTATAGTAATTCAGCAACAGTCAATAACACTTCTTATAAAAAAAAATGATACATTATCATCCTAAGACAGTTTATTAATCACAAATGTCTTTCAAATTGCTTATAGAAGAGCTATAAGGATAAGTAAGCAGCAGTAGTTACTTTCCATACATCAGTTACCAAACTCTAAATTGGTGGTGCTTTCTAATGAAGATAATAGGCAAATAAATAAACATTGTGAAACATGAGGATAAGTAGTAACTGATAACTAAATGGGTGTTTTCTAATGAATGTAATATGTCAATAAATAAACATTGTGAAGGATTGGGATAAGTAGCAGCTAATAATTATGTTTATGAATTTCAAGACACGTGGCAGTCCCTTTAAGAAAGATGTCACCCTTGTATGTAGTGTGGATGATGAACTTTACTGTTTCACTCATCCTTTTTACTTTCAGCTGCGAGTAATTACATTCTGTTCAATAATTTGCCACTCATCATGTGGTAATATTGCTTGTATAACAAGGAACTGGAACAGATGCACAAAATTTTAGCAGTGATGTACACTTGTAGAAGTTTAAGAGAGGAACAATTTTAAAGTGGTCATGAATATGAATAGTGCAGTCATTGATGCATTGATAGTGTGGATTCAGAGCCATAGAAAGACAAAGTAAGATTATAGAGTTGTTATTTAATGTTATGTATGCATTTAATTAATCTACTGAAAGATTATAGACCTTTTATTCATTAATTATGAGATTGCTCAGAAAGAAGAGGATAAAAATAAACAACTGAATGGAACGGAATGTACAATTCTAAAAAAGAACTGCCATTTTGAATGTGCATATGGTCAGTCATAAAATACCAAGGTCAAGGTCACACTATTTCCTTTAACTGTCCTTTTAACGGGAGAGAAGCAGTGTTCTGTTGTACACGCAACTCAGAGTTTGGAGCTAACTACAGTATAACAGTTCTTACGCAGGTCATTTATATTTTCTGTAGCCTTGAATTCAAATGAAAGTGCCCTGTTGTGCATGAATATATTAAATTGCTAATTGCATTCATATTCCCTTAGTTATATGTATATCTCATTACACTTTGGTATATATATGTAGAACTATATAATTACTTCTATGTCATTCATATTGTAATAAATTTTTACCCTTGATAGAATGTCAGTATTTGGAAATGTCAGTATTTTCCACTGACTTAGGTTGTCACGTATCTTCTTTCATTGATATACCTTGGTGACAAGACCAGCTATTCTTAATGACTTTGAGCAGCCACTGCAACACCTTATTTCCTGTATTCTTGACATGATATGCCTTACATTGTAGGTATTTTTTTAATCACTAACTCTGATACTTGTGAATAATTAACTTTCTTTGGACTACCGTCCATTGCCTTATTTCCATATTTTGCCATTACGTTCTTTCTTTGGGCTTCGTAAGATGAAAGTGATGACGATGCTTTTGATTCAATGCATCTATTACTCTAATTTCAATAGAATGAATAATTCTATGTCAGATAAACATCTTTGTGCATAGTGCTTAACCCAAGTGATTGGCATTGCATTGGTGCATACTATATATTTTCTATACACTTTTCTAAACCTAAAGCTCAGAGACGTTATGGATAAGGTAAGTATCTCTCAGATGATACTGTTACATTCCATTGCTTCAAACCCATTTTCTTTTTATTTCACCATAATCATGACATTATTTGTAATTCTCCAAAAATACTTTCATGAATTTGTTAAAATCTCACCAACTTTGCTTTCCATCATGACTTAGGGATACGCTGGAGATACATCTCCTCTACCTTTCCTTTTTTGTTCCCTGCAGATGGCACCATTGTCATGTCTTTATCTAAAGCCAAGTTCTTTATTCAGTTGTCTGCTGAACATTTGAAGCTGGGTGATTCTGGGCTTATCCTTTTCCCATCCCCATTGCCTGACTACTCGATGCCAGACACTAAAATTACTTATTGTGATGCTCTGTGTGTCCTGTGACCTTTATCCCTGGCAGGCTTCTTTTTTGGTTCTCAATAACTGCACTTATTCATTCACAACCTACTGGTTGAACATTTATTATTATTATTATTATTATTATTATTATTATTATTATTATTATTATTATTATTATTTATGTTTGTTTATTTTTGTATGGAAAAGAATATTGTTTGCCTCATGTTAACCAGGAATATGAGCTGACGAACTTTGGGTACTATCTCATTCAGATGATTGACTCCATGCATGCTATTATCATCTAGTGAAGAGCTGGTAGATCATGCATGGTAGCAGAAGTTGTGTATTGTGGTTGAAATTTGGTGATGTGCTAGCACCAACTCAGACATGGACAATGTATATGCATGAAGGTAGCTGCAGTGCAAAGTTAAAAAGAGGCAGGAAAGATGTTAAATGTATGGACACTGCATCAGGCCAGCATTCTTAGGACCATAAGCAATCCTTACACTTTGGACTGCTAACTTCGAGAAAATTGTTGGATAAATAGATTATGTTGCTGGAAAAGAAGTGTGAATTGAAATCTGACTAGAACTGGAATAGACATTTTCTAAACTTTCATCAAGAAATTTGTATTTAGCAAATGTTCCAAGTTTTCCTTGATTTGATTTTATCTGAAACTAAACCATATGAGCAGTATACATGTCAGTTTTGTGGTAATGACTTGCTACCTCTCAGAGAGAGAGAGAGAGAGAGAGAGAGAGAGAGAGAGAGAGAGATGGAATATAATGATAGTGGGAAGACATAACATTTTGTGGAGAACAGACAACAGGTTAGCAGAGTATTGGTAGCTTGTGAATAGAAATTAAATCTAAAGTAGATAGAGAAAAAATAGGAAGTGCATTCTGGAAATGTTATGTATGAATATAAAGTTCCCTCCATTTCCATGTTCATCACTTTGCATTGCTGATGTGTGTATTGCCTGCCGTGAGCCTCCCTGCCTGATTTGACTGGTATCCAAGACATCCCCATCTGGCTGTTTCAAATATAAGTCAAAGTAGATAGAGCAGTTCACAGCTGGCAATTCACACAATGGCAATACTAAGAATGCTTAACATGGAGGAGGTGGAAGAGACTGAACACATTACTAGATAGAGAGAGGAGAGAGAGAGAGAGAGAGAGAGAGAGAGAGAGAGAGAGAGAGAGAGAGAGAAATGCAATGTATAGTTCTATGGTTGAATATTGATTATTGTCGAAAGCTAAAAATACAATACTTCTTAAATTTAAAGATCCTGCCTTGAACATTCCTTTAATAGCAATGCCGAGGGAGCCGTGGAAAACATGATTCGAGTCTGCCGATTCTACTTTCCACCTAACTCCACAAAGGAGATTCTGGAGGAGGTGCGACCATTGCTGTGCCCCTTTGACATGATCATGCAGCGAGCCATGGTCTACTTGGAGCTCTTCTTGCCCACTGCCCTCATGCCCCACCAGGAAGATATTAGCTGGAGGCTTTGGAAGGATGAAATGTTAGGTGAGCATATCTTTTGACTTGCAAGTTTTTGAAGTGTACAATTTACATTTGATATTGCAAGGATAAAGTACCTTGGTTTGAGTACTGGTGTCACTACAGAGACTGGTGGTTAGCCTGATGTGTGAGTGGCAGTGTCTGTAGCACCAGTGTACTGTTCAAGTTGCTTTCACTCTGCTTCTTGATTTGAACTTACACCTTGGTAGTACAGAGTGAAAGTTTTTTTTTCTTTCATTGATTAATCTTCATCTCAAATTGGGTGTTTGATGAAGATTTATGGTATTGCAACAAATGGCTTAGGCTTGGTGGAAGGATGGTGAGTTGTGACTGAAGTACAAAGGCCATGGAAATGATCTTGAGACCTGACAATCCACAAGGCTTCCTGACATGTAAGGTGCTGTCCTTCTGATCTTTGGTCAGATATTCTATTCTAATGCAACAATTAACCTGTTTTCTCAATTCTTCATTCATCCCTTCTTCTGGTAAACTTGGGAACCTACTGCCTACTCCTGCATTTCCACCTTTCTGTGGCTTGAAATAATTTAAGAGGGAGGTTTTGAGATGTTTATCCCATACACTGTACACTTGGCTGTCTTTTTTTTTTTTTTTTTTTTTTTTTTTTTTTTTCTTTGAGCATGTTTGGGGACTGACACCTCAGTGAGCCTTTTTTTATTGCAATTTTTGTTGTCCTTGGTTGCTTTTCTTCTTACAGTGAAAAAAAAAAAAGTAGCCACTAACACTGCATTTGAACATTCTTTGATTAAATGAGAATGTCTACATGCTATAATTTTGTAAGGTATTTTTTATTCAATACTGATTTATTAATTATTTTTTCAGTCATCTGGAATGCTTGCCATAATAGCAACCTGTGGTTTTGGGAGAACACCATGTTCTGGCTGTTTGCACGGCTAGCCTGGCACAATATAGGATTCATTGAATGGGAAGAACATCTACCCATGGTGTTTACTAAGGTAAAAGTCATTTTTTTATTTCTGCTTAAAAGTTACATGTACATTGAACATGTCAATTTCTTTTAAAGTGCTAACACAAGAAGCCTTTGAAATGAAAGTAAACATGTATGTACTCTATTTATAAACTTCTGTAAAATCTTGCCATGAAATAAAGGAACTAAGGCTAGAAGTTAACTAAATAGTGAGATCTCATAAAGCACTAATATGTGTATATATATATGTTGTTATTCACCTCACTGACTCAGCCATCTGAAAGATAAGGTTTTCTTGGCATAATGACTCACTGTATACAATAAATACAGTCGACTCCCAACTTGGCCGAACAGTTTCCTCTCTTTTTCTAAGCTAAAGTGATGCCAACTCCAGTGATTTTAGTAGACAAACATCATTAGTCAGCAGTTCTGACGTCTAAAGTAAGCCATGCCTCCTTTCTTAACCTCACTCCATGTCCACCTCCTCAAATCTCTCTCTCTCTCTCTCTCTCTCTCTCTCTCTCTCTCTCTCTCTCTCTCTCTCTCTCTCTCTCTCTCTCTCTCTCTCTCTCTCTCTCTCTCTCTCTCTCTCTCTCTCTCTCTCTCTCTCTCTCTCTCTCTCTCTCTCTCTCTCTCTCTCTCAAGGAATGATGACCTCTCCATACTGCACATACACTCATAGTATGTGCATTGAATCCTCATGGCTCAGTGTGTAGAGTGATGACATATAGGTCCACATTCAGAAACACATTGCTCTCTCACCATGACTATTTTCAGAGGTTGTAGAATTGATCAAGCTGGTTCCCAAGAGTGTTTCGCCTATCAGTAATGGAGTAGTAGTGTAAATCTCTCACTAGAACAGTAGAAACATCTTTAAAAACTCATGTGCCTTCTAGTAATGTATTCTGAAAGTAGTGAGGTTCAGCGCATATTTGTCTAAAAATATGGCCCTTAGATTAGTGTGAGGGTAGCATGGACTTGAAACCTGCTCAGAACTGGCAAAAAAACTGGAAGATCGTCCACTCCATCTCAGTATGGTGATGGAACTGTCCAAGGGAAAGCTGCCCTTCCCCACCCCTCTCCCTAAGCTGGGAACTACAAGGACTACTACTACCAACTGTGTGTGGGTGTGTTATATTGCAAAAATTGTCCTGAATGTTTAGCTAAGAGAAAGAGAGAGAATAAACGAGGGGGGATAATGTATAATGTATATAGAGGTAGTGCATGGGGGAGATGAGGAGTGAGAAAGAAAGAGGGCAGGCGATAAGTATCTATATCAAAAGTAGTTCTGACCAATCACTGCTGCCATAAAAAAAAAAAAGATGACATGTTACTTATGTTAGAAAATTGAAGCAGGAAAAGTGTTCCATCAAGTTGGGAGCCGACTGGACATTATAGTGATATTCATTATCTCTATATCAAACTGTTATTCTCCTTTAAAGAGGCTATTCAACACAATTTCTGTCTTGAGATATACACATGCACACAACAAACATGTTCTTAAAGCCAGCAACTCAGGGTCTTCAAGCTGAGACTGCCAGTCTTCTCCCACTTTTCTATTTCAAAGGTCTGAAAGAAAGTCTATTCTTACATCTTAAAGTAAATATAGGTTCTTGATCTTCATTGTTTTCTTCATCAAATCCATGAATACTTTTCACTACCAGTCTTATTTTAGCATGATTGAAGTTGGTTTTAACATGTTTGTGATTGCAAAACTTTCAAAGAAAAGAAAATGTAATTGCATCGAGCAGGTAATTTCAGTAAGAGAATGACAATGAAGTCTCTGTCAGATAAAGGATAATTCTGAAAACTGAAAACTGTAGGCACAAGAGCAAACAGTGCACAACTGAAGTTGAGTGATTTTCTGTTGTCGCAGGTTTTGCGTTCGTTCCGCCTTCCAGTGTCTTACAAGAAAACTCACGTTGGTAAAGGAGACGGTCTCTCGCAGTTTGCTTCATCCATGTTCATTGTTGCAAATCTGGTAAGTTTTTCCTTTGTCATTTTCAAGCTTTATCATGAGCGTGGAAGTGACAAAATTTAATGATTTTGAATGTGATACACACTATGTGTTTCTTAATGTTTTTAGAAAAGAGTGCATGTCCATATATATGACTGTTACTCATGTGAGATTTATTACTTTAAAAAATTATGTTGATGTGGTTGATATTTTCATGAATTATCTGGAATTATAAATAATTTTACTTTACATTGCTTGTTTCCATGAGATAGATTATAATCTTAAAAGTTTTGTATTTCAGTGTATGAATACATTTTCCTTTTGTTATTACCTTTATTTATAAATTCAGTAGACTAAAGAGTTTCTTTGTAGGGCGGAGACAGCAAGACTCAGGAGAATCTTAATCGACTCTTCAAGTCCCTGGAGTCGTATTACCATCCTTCCAATTCAGGTCCATGGAGTAGACACCTCCATGACTTTCTCAACAAACTCTCTCTCCTCTTCATTAGGAGACTACATCGGTGAGTTGCTATTGTGTACTGTACACACACACACACACACACACACACACACACACACACACACACACACACACACACACACACACACACACACAGCATAGTGTAGTGGTTAGCACACACTGCTCACAACTGAGCAAGCCTCTTAATGTGTGGCCCCTGTTCACCTAGCAGTAAATAGATACGGGATGTAACTCGAGGGTTGTGGCCTCGCTTTTCCAGTGTGTGGAGTGTGTTGTGTGGCCTCAGTCCTACCCGAAGATCGGTCTATGAGGTCTGAGCTCGCTCCATAATGGGGAAGGCTGGCTGGGTAACTAGCAGGCAACAGTGATGAATTGCACACACACACACACACACACACACACACACACACACACACACACACACACACACACACACACACACACACACAGTTTTATGGACAGAATATGAAAAAAAAAAGCACAAGAAATTTGAGACTCAATAAATCAAAAGTTACTGAAATGGAAAGGTAAGAACAGTAATGAAGTAATGAATGAAGGGAGAAATTACTCCAGTGAAAAGCCAGGAAAGTTAGTGTAGCTACATATTTGGTTCTTCTGCAGATTTTGATTTTGATTCCAGTTTTGATGCCACCATACTGACATTTCCAGACCAGAAAGATACATGAAAAAAAAAAAAATTCTTTTGTTTAGATTTAAGTGTTAATAACTTTATTATATTTTCTGTAAGGGAGAGGCACAAAAAACCATCTTGGGAAGTGGAGGTGCCAGAACACAAAAAATTAACAGAGGAAGACATCACAGCCTTTGTGCAGTGTATCCAGATGCCCACTATGCTCACCATGTACTCCCACACTGGCACCCACGATGCCGGCATTGTCTTCCACAGGCTGTCTCTTCTTCGACCAGAAATTGTTGTGCCACCTCTTCTGGAGCAGTGAGTATGGCGTTGTTGATATATATTGTTAATATCAATTTTATTTGTAAAGTTTAATGGTTCTTATTTTCATAATTTGATATGGAAACTGAGGCAGGTATTTGTGACCAATGGAGATAGTGCTGCTGTGTAAAATATATGAGTAATTATGTTTTTCATTAGTGTGTTTCTGTGCAAGCATATCAGTTATGCATGTACTGTATTTGATGGTTCATAAGATACATGGGGTCATAAGATGCATCCAGTTTTGGCAGACATTGAAATGAAAAAAAGATAAATGACCAGATTAAAGCTCTGAATATGAAGTTAAAGAGTTCACCTCACATTTGAAGATTCACATGCATTTAAATCATTATTAGATCCCAATATTTTTACATTTATAAGCTTTAATATTTGCTAGTGGCTTACTTACCAATCCTGTTGTGAGATGTAAACATGTACTACGTGGCTTATGGTGTCAACAGTGAATGTGAGAGACAACAGAGCTAATAATCATTTTTCTTATTTTTTTATCATAATTTTTTTTTACATGTATGCAAGGTAAGAATGTTAAAAGATAGGTGCAATTTTGATTGTATGAAAGTGTGTCTTACCTCAAGGAGTAACAGCATTACACTGTAAAGAATGCAGTGAAGCTCGCCTGTGTCAAGATCAAGATCACCAACCGCATGTTTGTTTTGGTACATGCAATGTGTGGTACATAGTCACTTGGCAAATTCTTCCTAACTGGTGTCATTCTATGTGAATTATTGGTATGACCCATTATATAGTTACCTTGAAAGAAAGAGTTGTTTTGTGGTGTAGTATCAATCATCACTTTATTTACATGTGCGAAGATGTCTGAGGTTTGGTTTTAGAGTCTCTGTTGCCACCAATTATTGCCTCAATGCTGAACCTTGGCCTCATAGGATACAGGGTCTTTTCCTGAGACATTTTTTTTTATTTTCTTTTCTTTTTTTTATTTATTTATTTATTTATTTATTTATTTATTTTTTTATTTTTTTTTTTTTGAGAAAAGGTGCATCTTATGAGCTATCAAATACAGTAATTATCTGTCTTAATGTTTATCTACCCATTTGTGTTTATTCTGACATTGTTTTAAAGTGATCAAGATAAAAAGATATATATCAACTTTCTATTGTTCATATACTTTGTTCTTGCTCACCTCAATCCTCATCTTCGTTCTCCCTCTTTCAATCTATGTTAAAGGGGCTCATCTAAGTACACACACACACACACACACACACACACACACACACACACACACACACACACACACACACACACACACACACACACACACACACGTGAGTGTAGTGGTTAGCACGCCGACTCACAATCGAGAGGGCGGGTTCGAATCGATGGCGGCGAGGCAAATGAGCAAGCCTCTTAATGTGTGGCCAATGTTCACCTAGCAGTAAGTAGGTACGGGATGTAACTCGAGGGGTTGTGGCCTCGCTTTCCCGGTGTGTGGAGTGTGCTGTGGTCTCAGTCCTACCCAAAGATCAGTCTATGAGCTCTGAGCTTGCTCCGTAATGGGGAAGACTGGCTGGGTGACCAGCAGGCTACCGAGGTGAATTACACACACACACACACACACACACACACACACACACACACACACACACACACACACACACACACACACACACACACACACACACACACAATGTATAAGTTAGTAAACTACACTTAACCCTTGGCTATCGCGCCCAATTGGGTCCGAAATAGCCGTGCTATAGCCGAAAACGCAATAGCCGACCGAATTGATCTTGGCGGGAGGGCGGTTTTGGCCAATGAGCGCTCAGATATCCCATGACATGGCTGGGCGCGCGATAGCAGGCATTTGAGGTCGCGATAATTAAATTTTAGCAGCTTTTCATGGGTGCGTGATAGCAATAAAATGCGATAGCGGAAGTCGCGATAGCTAAGAGTTGACTGTATATGGAAGATAGATAAACAAGACTAGGTATCACTGATGGAGATGGAAATAGACAAACAAGATGACCATGAAAAGTGATTGTTTGAGGGACAATAAAAGTTTATTTTTCCAAATAGAATGGTGGACATCTAGAATAGAGTGAGTGAAGGGATTGTAGCAGCAGAAAGTTTGCACAAATTTAAGGAAAAGTTGGATAAAAATAGATATGGAGACACACACACACACACACACACACACCTCCTTGTTGAGGAGGGCTTGGAAACTTAAGGACTCTGAGGAAACCAAAACAATTTACATAAGAAGACATATGTCACAAGATGAGCGAATGAAAATGAAGGAGCTTGTAACTGAAGTGAAGGAGAGGAATGAAGAAAGAACAGAGGAGGAAAAGACCAAGTTTTTTTGGAGGATGAGAAATGGGAGGCTAAAGAAGTGGTGGATAAAACGCAGGGAGGAAAAGTTAAATTATACTAGGGCAAATTATAACCATATAAGGAAGTTCTTTAATGAAATCGACTGGTCCGTGGTATACCAGGAAAGGGATATGCAATTGAAATACGATAAATTTATGGATTTATATAACTCTGCTGTGAAAAAGTTTGTGCCATATCACAGAAAGAGGACTTTAAATAATAAATAGTGGTTTAATAGAAATTGTGAAGAAGCAAAAAAGAACAAAGAAAAGGCATGGAAGAAACTTAAGAAAAACAGTGATGTATAATTATCAAGAGAAGTCTACAAAACAGCAAGGAATAGATATGTTGAAGTAAGGAGAACAGCACAGAAGGAATATGAACAGAGGGTGGTGGAAAACTGTGATAGTGACCCAAAAATGTTTTACAAATTCATAAATGGAAAACTAAATAAAAGGGAGGCAATAGAAAAGATAAAAAACGGGAAAGAAATATATGAAGATGCTGGAGATATAGCTGAAATTTTGAACGACAACTTTTGCAAAGTGTTTACAAAGGAGGAGCATTTTATGGGAGGAAGGCCTAGGAAATAAAGCAAATGCAGGACATCATGGTTACTAAGGAAGATGTAAGGAAGGCAAGAATAGACCATTAAAATTGAAATTTAAGTCTCAGGTGGCAGCTGAGGCCTTGCTGAGGAGGGCTTGGAAACTTAAGGACTCTGAGGAAACCAAAACAATTTACATAAGAAGAAATATGTCACAGGATGAATGAATGAAAATGAAAGAGCTTGTAACTGAAGTGAGAGAGAGGAATGACAAAAGAACAGAGGAGGATATGACTAAGTTTTTTTTGGAAGATGAGAAATGGGAGGCTAAAGAAGTGGTGGATAAAACAGACGGAATAGACATTACATGGAAGAAAGAGACTAGGAATGGAATACAAGTGACTTCATGAATATGGATGGATTTCTGTCTAAGAGGCTGGAATGTATGGATTACCTAAGAAATAATGAACCAGACATAATGTGTGTGGTGGAAACAAAGCTAAGGCCCGAAATAAAGCTAGATTGGTTTGTTGTAAAACACTACAAAGTATGGTGAAATGATAGAAAAAATAAAGGAGGTGGTGGTATAATGGTTCTTACTAAGGAAGATCTGATAGTGAAGGAGGTGAACTATAGTAAGAGAAATGAGGAAGTGATAAGTATGCTTATAACAGATGGTAAGAGGGACATTAATATTATAACAGTATACATACCACCCAGAACCAGTACTTGGGAATATGAACAGTATCAAATGGTGATGAGAAATACTCTAGACAGAATGAAGCAAGAACTCATCAGAAAGGATAGAGTGATGATATTTGGAGACTTTAATTGCAAAGAAATAGTGTGGGAAGACTATGAAGTGGTGAACAGTGGTGAGTGGGCAGAAGAATTGTTAAAGGTAGCAACAAATAACTTGATGACACAGTGGGTGAGATCACCAACAAGGTGCAGGGGACAAGATGTTGCAGCAAGGTTGGATTTGGTATTTACCAGGGGTATCTCTCTAAAAGAGGAAATTGAACATGAATGTCCCTTGGGGAAAAGCGATCATGATGTCCTAAGCTTAGAGCTGGATACGGAATTAAGCACGAATAAGATTGTGGAACGCAGGGAGGAAAAGTTAAATTATACTAGGGCAAATTATAACCATATAAGGGAGTTCTTTAATGAAATTGACTGGTCCGTGGTATACCAGGAAAGGGATATGCAATTGAAATACGATAAATTTATGGATTTATATAACTCTGCTGTGAAAAAGTTTGTGCCATATCACAGAAAGAGGACTTTGAATAATAAAAAGTGGTTTAATAGAAATTGTGAAGAAGCAAAAAAGAACAAAGAAAAGGCATGGAAGAAACTTAAGAAAAACAGTGATGTATTATCAAGAGAAGTCTACAAAACAGCAAGGAATAGAATGTTGAAGTAAGGAGAACAGCACAGAAGGAATATGAACAGAGGGTGGTGGAAAACTGTGATAGTGACTCAAAAATGTTTTACAAATTCATAAATGGAAAACTAAATAAAAGGGAGGCAATAGAAAAGATAAAAAACGGGAAAGAAATATATGAAGATGCTGGAGATATAGCTGAAATTTTGAACGACAACTTTTGCAAAGTGTTTACAAAGGAGGAGCATTTTATGGGAGGAAGGCCTAGGAAATAAAGCAAATGCAGGACATCATGGTTACTAAGGAAGATGTAAGGAAGCCAAGAATAGACCATTAAAATTGAAATTAAAGTCTCAGGTGGCAGCTGAGGCCTTGCTGAGGAGGGCTTGGAAACTTAAGGACTCTGAGGAAACCAAAACAATTTACATAAGAAGAAATATGTCACAGGATGAATGAATGAAAATGAAAGAGCTTGTAACTGAAGTGAGAGAGAGGAATGACGAAAGAACAGAGGAGGATATGACCAAGTTTTTTTGGAAGATGAGAAATGGGAGGCTAAAGAAGTGGTGGATAAAACAGACGGAATAGACATTACATGGGAGAAAGAGACTAGGAATGGAATACAAGTGACTTCATGAATATAGATGGATTTCTGTCTAAGAGGCTGGAATGTATGGATTACCTAAGAAATAATGAACCGGACATAATGTGTGTGGTGGAAACAAAGCTAAGGCCCGAAATAAAGCTAGATTGGTTTGTTGTAAAACACTACAAAGTATGGTGAAATGATAGAAAAAATAAAGGAGGTGGTGGTATAATGGTTCTTACTAAGGAAGACCTGATAGTGAAGGAGGTGAACTATAGTAAGAGAAATGAGGAAGTGATAAGTATGCTTATAACAGATGGTAAGAGGGACATTAATATTATAACAGTATACATACCACCCAGAACCAGTACTTGGGAATATGAACAGTATCAAATGGTGATGAGAAATACTCTAGACAGAATGAAGCAAGAACTCATCAGAAAGGATAGAGTGATGATAGTTGGGGACTTTAATTGTAAAGAAATAGTGTGGGAGGACTACGAAGTGGTGAATGGTGGTGAGTGGGCAGAGGTATTGTTAAATGTAGCAACAAATAACTTGATGACACAGTGGGTGAGATCACCAACAAGTTGCAGGGGACAAGATGTTGCAGCAAGGTTGGATTTGGTATTTACCAGGGGCATCTCTCTAAAAGAGGAAATTGAACATGAATGTCCCTTGAGGAAAAGCGATCATGATGTCCTAAACTTTGAACTGGATACGGAATTAAGCACGAATAAGATTGTGGAACGCAGGGAGGAAAAATTGAATTATATTAGGGCAAATTATAACCATATAAGGGAGTTCTTTAATGAAATTGACTGGTCCGTGGTATACCAGGAAAGGGATATGCAATTGAAATACGATAAATTTATGGATTTATATAACTCTGCTGTGAAAAAGTTTGTGCCATATCATAGAAAGAGGACTTTAAATAATAAACAGTGGTTTAATAGAAATTGTGAAGAAGCAAAAAAGAACAAAGAAAAGGCATGGAAGAAACTTAAGAAAAACAGTGATATATTATCAAGAGAAGTTTACAAAACAGCAAGAAATAGATATGTTGAAGTAAGGAGAACAGCACAAAAGGAATATGAACAGAGGGTGGTGGAAAACTGTGATAGTGACCCTAAAATGTTTTTCAAATTCATAAATGGAAAACTAAATATAAGGGAGGCAATAGAAAAGGTAAAAAATGGGGAAGAAGTGTATGAGGATGCTAGAGATATAGCTGAAATTTTGAACGACAACTTTTGCAAAGTGTTTACAAAGGAGGAGCATTTTATAGGAGAAAGGCCTACGGAAATAAAGCAAATGCAGGACATCATGGTTACTAAGGAAGATGTAAGGAAAATTATAAGCAACCTGGATATTAATAAATCAATGGGGCCTGATGGCATATCTGGGAGGTTGCTAAAAGAATGTAAGGATCAATTGTTGAACCCCGTATTTGATATTGTGGAAATCTCCATACGAACAGGAATAGTCCCGAAAGAGTGGAAAAGAGCTGACATTGTGCCTATATATAAGAATGGTAGTAGAATGGAACCGCTAAATTATAGACCAGTATCGTTGACTAGTATATTGTGCAAGGTATGTGAAGAAGTAATTAAAGCTAAGTGGAGTGAGTATCTAGAAAGTGAAAACATTCTGAGTGAAAGACAGTTTGGTTTCAGAAAAGGAAGATTGTGTGCATCCAATTTATTATGTTTTTATTCAAGAGTGACTGACATACTACAACATAGAGAGTGATGGGTGGATGCTATCTACCTGGACTTGAGAAAGGCCTTTGATAAAGTACCACGCAATAGACTGATGTGGAAACTAAAGAAGATTGGAGGAGTAAATGATTAACTAGCAAAATGGATGGAAAATTACTTAGTGAGAAGAGAAATGAGAACAGTGGTGAGAGAAAGAAAGTCCGAGTGGAAGAAGGTAACCAGTGGAGTTCCACAAGGGTCAGTGCTTGGTCCCATCATGTTTTTGATTTATGTTAATGATATGCCAGTAGGAATTGACAGTTACATGAACATGTTTGCGGACGATATTAAAATTATGAGGAGAGTAAAGAATGTGGAAGATTGTAACAAGTTACAGGAAGATCTTGATAAAATATATGAGTGGAGTAAAGAGTGGCAGATAAAATTTAATATAGACAAGAGCCATGTTATGAAAATGGGAAGAAGTAGATACAGACCAAATTGGGATTACAGGCTGGGTGATGAGAAAATTAAAGAGACCTATGAGGAGAAAGACTTAGGAGTAACCGTGCAAAACACTTTGTCACCGGAGAAACACATTAACAAGATATTTTGGAAAACATATAACATGCTTCAAAATATTGGCCTTGCATTCCACTACCTAGATGAAGGAATGATGAAGAAGATATTATGTACCTTAATAAGACCCCAGTTAGAATATGCAGCTTGTGTCTGGTCACCGCATAAGAAGAAAAATGTGAAGAAGGTGGAAAAGGTACAGAGGCTGGCAACAAGGATGGTACCAGGACTCAGGAAGTTAGACTATGAGGAAAGACTGAGGAAACTGGGGCTGACCACATTAGAAGAGAGAAGAACAAGAGGAGACATGATTACTATGTATAAATTGGTGAACAAGATTGACATATTGGACAGAGAGTTGATAAAGATGACCACAAGTAATCATCTCCGAGGACATGGAAAAAAGCTAATAAAGGACATCTGTCTAAATGACGTGAGAAAATACAGTTTTCCACATCGTAGTATTGATAAGAGGAATAAACTGAGCAGTGATGTCGTTGACACGGTGTGTGTCAATCAGATGAAAGAGAGAGATGACAGGAGTGGACAAGGAGACAGGACACAGGGAGCTTAGCTCGGGCCCTGTAGTACACAAATAGTTAAATACATGGAGGAAGTAGTAGACATCTACCGAAACGATAATTTACTCCAAGCGAGGTCTAATTGCACTAGTTCACGGGGTGCTGTGAACCTTCAATTAACCCGCTAAGACCGATGGCCGCAAAATTCGCACCCTCCCATTACCGCAATTATCATAAAAAAATCAACTCTTATAAATTACTCTGGAAAAAAATCTGCTGTTAGTAGACATGACAATGCATCATCCTACAAGTTTTTATTGCTCTACTCACTATGGTTGTCTCAGAATAATAACCGATAATTGGAGAAGATTGTGGTAGCGGCAACTCGGGGGAGGTGCTTTTATGTGTATTCTTACATAATGTAAGGCACTGCTCATGTTTTTATGTGTTTTCACATGTTTTTCGTGTTTTCACTCATATTGGCTGATTATAGTTACGTATGTTTTATCAAGCGTGGGTGACGATGTTGTCACAATAGCGGGTTGGGATCTACCTCCAACCTGTGCACTTTCCGTCTTGTCCCGCCTTGTCTATCACTTTATCACTAAACTTTAGCTTCCTCTTAGCACCAGTAGCCATAGTTGTAAATAATAGTTCCTTAAATAAGTAAATACGTAAATACGTAAATAATTATCACATGCGACGACGCTCACGCACCTCACAGAAATTTGCAGGAGACTAGCTGGCTAGAGCCTAATTAGCAAGGTGGTCAAGCCCACCATCTATCTCTCTCTTACTTTCCTTCACCCTTCTCTTCCCACCCACTTTCTCTTCAGCTAGCTACCTCCTCTCTTCACCCCCCTTAAAAAAAAAAAAAAAAAAAAAAAAAAAAAAAAGCTGGCTAGAGCGGTGTGCTTCCTGGGAGCCGACAGTACTACCATAGGCCTACGTCATGACCAAATATAGCAGCGCTACCAATGCTAGCGCGGTTTTTATTAGCGCTCAAAGTAGCTGCCCCATTTAAGGACTGTCGGAAGTGTGCAATTTAAGGCCTGTCGGACTTTACGGGTTAAAGCTGGTTGTGATCTCGTTGAACGTTTTCCTTTGTGTCTCACAACTCAAAGGGGCAGTCACAGCTTGCCCTCTAAAGGCAACTCTTTTTCTTCACACAAAACTACATGCACTTACCACACATACACCCTTCACTTGAAATTCATAATTAAAAAAATGACGACTCCAAATCCAGCCTCGGAGTCCCCTTCTGGGGAAGGGACCAGAAATGTTCCCAGGTCAGACTCCTTTCCTGATAATGACCCAAAATGTCTTGACACTTCCCTCAACTTTTTCTACATTAACTTCTGCAATATTCACAGTCTTAGATCTAATTTTCAATCTGTGGAACACCACCTCTCCTCTACTAAACCTCATCTTTTCCTCACTGAAACACAGCTGTCTGAGGCAACTGACAGTAGCTCCTTCTTTATTCCCTCCTACTTTCTCTATTCTCATTTTCGTTCCAAAGCAGGATGCTGCATCTATGTTCACAGCGACTTAACTTGCTCTCATGCCCATGCTCTTGAATCTTCCAAGTTTCTATCGTTTGGCTTCGACTCAACAGTCACTCTCTAACTACATTCATCTGTGTTGTCTATCTCTCCTCTAACTCCTCTGACTATAGTAAATTCTTTGACTATTTAATTTCCAAGGTGGAGCACATTCTGACTCTCTACCCTTTCACAGAGATCTCCATCCTTTGAGATTTCAATGTTCACCACCAGCTTTGGCTTTTCTCTCCCTTCACTGACCATCCTGGTGAACTTGCCTTCAACTTTGCTATCCTCCATGACCTAGAGCAGGGGCGGGCAACCTCCTTCCCGTGGGCCACATTTGGCCCGTGAAGGCTTAGCGTCCGGCCCGCCACCCTGCTAAGCTTTATTAATGCAATCCGGCCCGCGGACCTCCCACTAAAAGTTATGAAGTCTCCCGCATCCTTGCTCGCCGAATGAAGCCATTCGCGGATGGGGACTTCATCAAGGAATGCCTCCTCGCTGTAGTGGACTCCGTCTGTCCAGAGCAGCGTTCCGCCTTTGAGAAAGTGAGCCTTTCGTCCCGCACCGTTCGTCGCCGCATCGAGGATATGTCGGACAACGTGCATGACTCACTCAAAACACGCAGCTCAAATTTCGTCGCCTTTTCCCTCGCTCTGGATGAGAGCACCGACACAAAGGACACGGCCCAGCTGTCTGTTTTCATCCGCGTCACCGCTGACCTTCAAGTGTGTGAGGAATTCCTCCAGCTTGTCCCGCTGCACGACACCACCACTGGGCAAGACATCTGCGACGCCGTGCTTCTGTGTGTTGATCAGCACTCCCTGGACCTCTCCCGTCTTGTGTGTGTTACGACCGACGGTGCCCCGGCGATGGTTGATGAGAAGAAGGCGCCGCCGCTGCTAGTGCGTCACTGTGAAGCCGCCGGGTACACTCAGCCCATTAACAAGATGCACTGCATCATCCACCAAGAGTCCCTGTGTGCTAAGTCTGCCAACCTCGTTGGTGTCATGTCTGTCGTGGTGAAGGTCGTCAACTCCATCCTCTCCCGCAGCCTTAACCATCGTCAGTTCCAGGCACTGATGGATGAGGTGAACGTGCACTACAACGACCTGCTCTACTTCTGTGAGGTACGCTGGCTGAGTCGAGGGGCCATGCTGTCTCGGGTATGCGACCTTCAGCAGGAGATTGCTACCTTTCTACGTCAGAAGAATCTTCCCCACGCTGATCAGTTCTCTGATCCGCGGTGGCTAGCTCGCCTGGCCCTGCTCACGGACATCACGGCGCACCTGAACACCCTCAACGTGAAGCTGCAAGGCAAAGACATTCTCGTGACAGACATGTACGCGCACATCACTGCCTTCGAGGTTAAACTGCGCTTGTGGGAGGCTGAATTGGCTTCTGGTCAGTTTGTGCATTTTCCTCGCCTTGCTGCATGTGCCCCTGACGATGTGGACCTGGGCACTTGCGTTAGTGTCGTCAACTCTACGTGAGGAATTTGCTTCCGTTTGCAGGAGTCAGGGTGCTGGCTGCAGACTTCAAGCTTTCACTGCTCCCTTGACTTCCCGTGGAAGACGCCCTGCCTCCTGCAGATGGAATTGGTGGAGCTGCAGTGCAACGATGAAATGAAGGCGAAATTCTGCATCTCTTCTCCGTTGTCCTTCTTCCGCGACATCGTTCTCCCTTCTAACAATTTTCAAAATACATTGCATGTCCAACACATTGTGGCCATGTTCGCAGCACCTACTGCTGTGAACAGCTCTTCTCAAAATGAGGTACACGAAGTCTCACCTTCGCTCCCAACTCTCGGACCGCCACCTCAATGACATTCTTCTGTTGTCTACCTCAACCATCAAGCCAGACATGGAAATGCTTCTTCATGGCAAACAGCACCAGCAGTCTCATTGATTTGTAGAGTGTTCAATGCAATTTTTGTACAATTTTTTTCACGTAATCAATGTATTATACAAAATATAGTATTTCTGAGATTTTGTTTTTCACTGCGGCTCGCGACCTCCTTCCAAGAGTCTCATCTGGCACTCACTCTAAAAAGGATGCCTGCCCCTGACCTAGAGCAACTGGTGCAACATCCTACTCATATTCCTGACCATTAGACACGCTCAACATTCTTGATCTCTTCCGTACCTCTAATCCTTCTGCTTATGCTGTTACCCTATCTTCTCCGTTGGGCTCCTCCAATCACAATCTCATTTTTGTATCTTGTCCTATTTTTCCAATCTCTCCTCAAAATCCCCCAAAGCGGAGGTGCCTCTGGCATTTTGCCTCTGCCAGATGTGGGGGACCTGAGAAAGTAGTATGCTGATTTTCCCTGGAATGATTACTGTTTCCATGTCAGAGACCCATCTCTTTGTGTTGAGGTGTTAGTATCTGGCATGGAGGTGTACATTCCTCATTCTTTTTCTCAACCTAAACCTTCTATTCTAAACCTTGGTTTAGCACAGCCTGTTCTTGTGCTATATATGATAGAAAAGTTGCCCACCAAAGGTACTTGAGCTTTCCATCTCCTGAATCTTATGCACTTTATATTTCTGCCCAGAATCATGCCAAGTCTGTTCTTCAACTTGCCAGACACTCCTTCATAAATAGAAAATGTCAAAATCTTTCAAACTCTAACTCCCCTCGTGACTTCTGGGATCTAGCAAAAAACATCTCCAATTACTTCATTTCATCTTTCCTTCCTTTATTTTGTCCTGATGGCACCACTGTTGCTAAAGCTGAACTCTTCTGTTAAACCTTTGCTCACAACTCCATCTTGGATGATTCTAGGCTTGTCCCTCCCTCTCCTCCTCTGTGACTATTTCATGTGTACAATTAAAATTCTTCATAATGATGTTTTCCATGCCCTCTCTGGCCTAAACCCTTGGAAGGCTTATAGACCCAATGGGGTCGCTCCTATTGTTCTCAAAATCTGTGCTTCCGTGCTTGCACCTTGCCTGGCCAATCTCCTCCAACTTTGTCTATTGACTTTTACTTTTCCTTCTTGCTGGAAGTTTTCCTACATTCAGCCTGTTACTAAAAAGGTGACCATTCTAATCCCTCAAACTACCATTCTATAGCCTTAATCTTTTGCTTCCAGAATAGGAAGATTCTTAAAAATCTGTAACCTCGCAATCTTCTATCTGATCACTAGTATGGCGTCCGTCAATGTTGCTCTACTGGTGATCTTCTGGCTTTCCTTACTGAGTCTTGGTCATCCTCTTTTAGTGATTTCAGTGAAACTTGCTTTTGCATTAGGCATATCAAAAGCTTTAGATGGAGTCTGGCATAAAGCATTGATTTCAAAATTGCCCTCCTACAGATTCTATCCTTCTCTCTGCCACTTTATCTCAAGTTTCCTTTCCAACGGTTCTATTGCTGCTGTGGTATACAGCCACTGATCTTCTCTTAAATATATTAATAGTGGTGTTCCTCAGGGTTCTTTCCTGTCTCCCACTCTCTTTCTATTATTCATTAATCTACTCTTACGCAGATGATACTACTCTACATATTTCCATATCCTTTCAGAGATAACCAACCCTTCAGGAAGTCAACAGATCACGCAGGGACGCCACAGAACGCCTGACTTCTGGTCTTTCTAAGATTTCTGATTGGGGCATAGAAAATCTAGTAGTTTTCAATGCCTCAAAAACTCAATTCCTCCATCTATCAACTCGACACAACCTTCCAGACAACTATCCCCTCATCTTCAGTGACACTCAACTCTCTCTCTCTTCCACACTGAACAAACATCCTCAGTCTGTTCTGTACTCATAATCTTAACTGGAAACTTCATATCTCATCTCTTGCTAAAACAGCTTCTATGAAGTTAGGCATTCTGAGGCGTCTCCGCCAGTTTTTCTCGCCCCTCCAATTGCTAACTCTGTACAGGGGCCTTATCGGCCCCTGTATGGAGTACTCTTCGCATGTTTGGAGAGGTTCCACTCACACAGTTTTATTAAATAAGGTGGAATCAAAAGCTTTTCATCTCATCAACTCCCCTCTTCTGACTGACTGTCTTCAGCCTCTTTCTCTGCCAAAATGTTGCATCTCTTTCTATCTTTTATTGCTATTTTCTTACTAACTGTTCTACTTATCTTGCTAACTGCATGCCTTCTCAATCATTCATACCTTTCACTGGCAAACTCTGGAACTCCTTGCCTGCTTCTGTATTTTCGACTTCCTACGACTCGTTTTCTTTTAAGAGGAAGGTATCAAGACATTTGCTCCCTAATTTTGGCTGATGCTTTTCTTTCCTGTAAAGAAGCAGCACTCATGTGGGCCTTTTTTTATTATTATTTATTATTATTTTTTTTTTTTATCCTTGGCTGGCCCTCTATCCTACATAAAAAAAAAAAACATACTGCAGTGTTGTATTAATATTCCCTTATATATTTCTATGGGCTTCCCATTTGGCAAATGGAACTGTTGTGCTTACCAAGCCTGGTAAGACAAACAGAATTTGTTCATTCAGTGATTCCTTGAACCACCTCTGTAACAATAGTATTTTGAATGTGTGTACATGTATTTTTGTAATGAAATGAATATGTGAGATTACTCTTGTGGAAATGTAATGTAGTAATATTATGTTTTTTCTTTCATGTAGGCTTTATTCATCATTAGAAACCACCACTGAGCCTCATTGCTTGACTGCTTCCTTGGAATGTGTAGTGTGTGTGGCACGGGCTCTTGTCCGTGGAGGGAAGCACTACCCTGAGGGCCAGACTCATGTTATTCCTCTGCTCATCCAGACACTTCCTGGCATTGACCCTAATGATATAAAGAAGTGCATGGTAAGCATTTTGTATGTATGCATTTTGACAGGCAGACATCCACATGTGCAAAACAAAGATTGTTTTGCATTTTTTGAATAAATTTTTCTTAATAGAATAGGTACATGCTTTCTCTACTAGTTGAGTATGTTTAAGAAAAGAACTAAAAGAATGATTAAGTTATTAAGAAATAATGTGTTTATTGTTGTATGACACAGGCCTTTCTCTAAACAAGTGTGATGGCACTGTGAAAAATAAAAACCTTCACAGAAGTTTTGAAGCTTGAATACTTTTGCTTTCTGTTTCAGTAAAATGAAATTTTAAAAATTTACACAATCTGAAATTTTTTTTTTGGAGACATTTTTACTGATATGTTTATGTTCTTACTGCATTTAGTTATTTTTCATACTTTTAATGTGTTTTTTACATTTTAACAGCATTTTGATGATGCACTTATCTGTATGTGTGTCATAAAATATATATATATATATATATATATATATATATATATATATATATATATATATATATATATATATATATATATATTCATATTTGAAGTCATGCAGAAAAGTATGTACAAATGATTTTGATATTGTGGATGAAAATATATAGAAAATACAGTACAGTATGATAAGGTATCTGAAATCCACATTGAGAGCATGAATGACAGTGATATATTTCACAGAAAGGTTTGCTGATTCTGATAAAATTGTTGTAAAAGCTCTAAACTTAAAAAAAAATTGTACCAACAAGAATAAGGCTACTTTTCTACATGACTCCACATACAAACAAACATATGTACTTGCAGCTATATTTCACAGATCTTATTTTGACTAAATGGTTTTAATATTTGTGTCCTATTTGCCTGTAGCAGGATGATGTCCCTCTTAGGGAATAGTTGAAGTACACACACACACACACACACACACACACACACACACAAGATGTCTGAGAGATATGAAAAAATATAGTTTCCCGCAGAGATGTAATGAGACGTGGAACAGTTTAGATGAAGAAGTAGTGTCTGCAACGAGTGTGCACACTTTTAAAGTAAGATTGGATAAGTGTAGATATGGAGACGGGGCCACACGAGCATAAAGCCCAGGCCCTGTAAAACTACAACTAGGTAAATACAACTAGGTAAATACACACACACACACACACACACACACACACACACACACACACACACACACACACACACACACACACACACACACACACACACCTCTGCACCCACTCCCTTTAAACAAAGCTTTTCCTCATCCCTTTCTCTCTGTTTGGTTTCACTGGGAGCCTTCACATCTCTCTTTAATGTATTACCATGATTACCTTGTAATTTTTTTCATGCTGCCTACTCATACAACTCAGTATATGATTTTATGTATTTTCTTTTTTGCTAGTAGGAGCTGGTAGTATTAGAAGGAATCAAACTTTGTCCCATGTTCTTTTTAAGTAGAAACGTGAACATATTTTTAAGTGGAGACATGAATATGGAGATGTGTATAATTGTACAGCGTGTTAGAAGTGATATAGTATACATGTTAACCACACAGATTACATCACAGTAGTATACTATTAGGTGGTGGGTTTGTCATGTTTTTTATATTATTCTATATTTATCTGTATTTCAGGTAACATTCCAGTTCATCTATACTCTGGTGACTCTTGTGCCTTTTGTAGACTGTTCATCAGCAACAGAAGAATTCACAGATCTGACAAAGGTAAGCACTGAAGGAGTTGAAATTAGTATAAGTATTCCATGATATGTAATTTGATGATTTAAGTGTTCATGTAATAACAGCAATATTATTGAAGTCCTGGCAAGTGATTTATTATTATCATTTCACAGAACATTAATTGACTAAGAATTGCTTACATATTTATAACTAACTTGTACTGAGTTTCTTAGAATTAATGAGTATTGTAATTAATTATTAATTAGAAGTACATAAACTAAATATATCTTTTGACACAAGCTGCACATTGAGCATAACTGTTAATAAAATATCCTTTCATATTTGCAAAAGTAAATCCAAATTATAGCTTAATATTTTCTTATACAACTTTATTTTTTATCAGTGGGAGCAAGAAGTGTGCCTGCAGACAGCAAATTTTGAAGATTTTGTTCTCCAATTTATGGATCGCTGTTTTGCTCTAATTGAAAATTCTACCCTTGAACAAATTACACAGCAAGACAGGGAAACAGAAAAGATGAACAGGGAGGAAAACATGCTGGAAATGGGACTTTCTTCTACATTTTCTGCCATCATTACTCAAGCACATCCAAAGATATATGATGTAAGTTGATTGTAATTGAGTCTGCTTCTTCCCTGAATAGTTTTTGGATGATTTCATAGAAATTATTGTAAGGTAATTTTTCTTTTATCAGAAAAGTTTAAATTTAGTGACAATTTTCATAGTTAAGTAATATGTATCAATGTTCAGCTATCTTTATGTGAAGCCGAGACAACTTAAAAATCATATTGAGAATGTAGAAATGTACTTTGTGAGTGCCTGTGTTTCCTGTCATTATTAAATGGTTCTCAGTATCCAATGAATTTTTCACTTTTCAGGCTGCCTTACGAAGATTGCAGACATTTATAAAGGGTAAGATGATTGAAATTCATGTTGCTGGGAAGTTTGCGGCCAACATGTGTCGTTCTGCTGTCAAGGTAATGTTTTAGTGTGTTCCTGAAATGTTCTTGCTCTTTTAATCTGAAAAATTTATTGTATATACCTTAATTTGAGTACTATGATATAGCTCAGTGTAATAATGGGTTTGTTGAGCCAAGTGATAACACCTCAGTGTCTGGTCATAATGCACAGGTCAACCCACCGGAGGCCTTGAAGGTGTTTGTTCCTGGAGTTTGTCGCCTCCTGCTCACCCTCACAGACAATGAAGAAGTGCAGAATGAAGAACACTTGGATGATGAGCTCCTCTTTAATCTTCTGCTCTTGTCCGAGGTCATTGTTTTTCATTTATTCTTATACATTTGCCAGAAATATTGCATTTAATATGTATACAGGCAACCCCCGTTTAACGAAGGTTCACACAACGAAATTTCGCTACAACGAAGGTTTCATTTTACTACCACCTGCTCGTTTAACGAACACCAAACTCGCTTTAACGAAGTTTTATCCAGGTAATTTTTTCCAAGTTTGAAAGCCCCGCTGTATCACGCAAGCCAACAAGCTTTTGAATACACCAGGAGCTGCAAATACTAAGGCCTGCCTCAGGAGAAATTCTGAGACATCTGTAGAATCAAGATCAAGATCAAGCCTCTCGTGGACAACACGCACCACATAATGGCGTCAGCAGCAGCTCGTCTCCACTCGCTCAACTTACCACCAAAACGACCTGCAATGTGGCCTAGCATTCCTAAGAAGACCAGGATGTCTCTTACTCTGGAAGTGAAGCTGGATATTATTCACAGACACGAAAGAGGAGAGAAAACTATAGCATTGCTGGCCACCATCTTGACTCCATATACTGTCTCTACTATTTTCAAGTCAGCAGACTATTAAGAAGGCTGGTGAGACTGTATCTTCCTAAGGAGACCAGGATGTCTCTTACTCTGGAAGTGAAGCTGGATATTATTCACAGACACGAAAGAGGAGAGAAAACTATAGCATTGCTGGCCACCATCTTGACTCCATATACTGTCTCTACTATTTTCAAGTCAGCAGACTATTAAGAAGGCTGGTGAGACTGTATCTTCCTTGCAAGCTAAAAGAACCACCTGAACTCGTGACTCTACTCTAGACAAAATGGAAAGCCTTGTGGAAATGTGGTACATAAGTTTTGCATGCGGTACAATGATGCGCCCTTTGTTTACATTCCACAGGTTGCTGGTTAGTGTCTTTCCCGTTTCACTTTCCCTCCCTTCATAAATTTAAGATCATCAACATTATAAAGTTACGTACATACATACATTAGTGTACATTATAATGACTTAAATTAAATTTAACTGCCTAAATGTTAAACTTCATAATTTTTACTTTCATTAAAACTTTCACTGTACTATGATGCACTCTCGCTTTGCTTACTCTCAGTGGAATTTCAAGTCAGGGGCTATAATCGGTTCGCTTAATGAAGTTTCGCTTAACGAAGTGTTTTTTAGGAACATAACCCTTTCGTTAAGCGGGGATTGCCTGTATTTGGCCTGTGCTAAAAAAAGAAAAAAAGTGCTAACATATGGGACTTGGAATTTGTGCCTCCATACTTATCTTATGTGCTTATTCATTTATAATGGAATAACAACAGTAATGGCAATGAAATGGATAAAGAACTATAGGCTTTTCAATTTTCAGTTGGTAAGATGCAGTGGATGCCATCTGCTGAAGTACATACCACAGATAACACAAGTGTTGACTCAAACACTGCATCTGAAGAGCAGAGAGGGCTACCATGTGGCAGGATCTGTGCTGTGTTACCTGCTCAAGTATTTAAGTATCTCTATGCCTTCTGAGTACCGATCATTGCCTCACAGTTGGGATACGCCATTCTCCACTTCTTTGCCCATACGGGTAAGATGCTTTCATTAAGAAAATTTGCATGAGGAAGATTGCACACATTCTGGCTATGACATACCATTGATATGCTACCTTATATCCTTAGGTCATGAATTCATTCTGCTTACATTTTTAATGACCGTCTTAACATCAGCATTGTAACACTGTTCTTTTGCATAATCCACACCTAATCCTTTCTCATGAAACAAGCATTGGGGAGAGGCTGGGGATGTGCACAACCTGGGCTTGACATGGATAGAACCAACACAAGCTGAAGAGGAAGCTATACAGGCCCTTGTGCGCACTTTCCTTACCCCTGAACTTGTACTGCTGCGCAAGATTGCCACTGGAGAAAAGGAAGTTTCAAGGTTAATTTCTTTTTGGCTTTTACATATGAAAAAATCAATAAATAAAAAAACTGTTATATTAATAGTGGATAAATTGAGATTATGTAGTATATTATTGTGGTGCAAAAACCCAGAGTTGTATATGATTTTTAACTAGGAAGTATGTAAGTAAAAGCAAACTTTATTGCACATTATACGTGTGTAGATACCACGCCAATACCTCTCAAGAAAGCACTGGAAAGAAATTGCAGTGTTATTTTAGAATTTTCTACTTTCCTTTATTTATTAATTTCCTTTTAATAGAAATACATTTAATCAGTTGGTTAATTTTTTCCACCCTAGTGAAGACAAACTTCAGTCATGGAACATCTCTACATGTGATTCATTTAGTTTACACTACATGCTCACTTAAATCTACTTGGATGTACTTTTGGAGTGACTTTAGAGCAGAGGTGATAGTAACAACAAATTACTTCCAGAGAGGAGTTGCAGCAGTGTTTGAGCATCACGCTTGATATCTTGCTTGGTGCTGGTGCTGTCTTGCCACATTGGGAAGAAGAGCCCATCCCATTGTAAGTACTGATGCTACAAGGGAAATAGCAATTTCTTTTTCCATGGTTGGAAGGCACTATTATAGTAGTAATTTGTGTTATTCTAGCAGTACAATAGTAATATTCAACAAAAAAGGGCAGATAATTCAAGCCTTTGGAATATCTTGTCTCTGGAACTCTCCTTGGAAGGGGTGAAGGAATATGTATATATCCAGAAATCAGCATTTGTACAAGGAGAATTATTTGTTTAAGCAAAGAGGGAGCTTTTGGTTGGGAAGAAGGAGGAAAACAAAAGAAAGTAATGGAACCAAATATTCCAGTGTGCTGTATTTAGGTGACAGTTTGATATGATGATGCATGTGTATGGATTGAAGGAAGTGTATGTAGATGCTACTTTTGCTTTTCAGGGTTGAAATGTCTGTGAAGAAAGACAATTCCAAATTCATTGTCAGAAGTCACAAATTGTCTGTAACTCTTGACTGTGAGAGTTTCCCAACAAATGTGCGCAAAGCTGTTGCTGACGTCATCCTGCAGCTAGTGGATAGACTCCTCTCTCAGGGATCAGATGATGCCAAGTCTCTGTGCAGGGCCATCAATGTCAGTATAACATGTCAAATGTCTTTTTCTTGTTTAATTTTTTTAGCACAATTAATTTTTCTTCAACTAAATTATTATGTTTAAAGTATTTATGGTACATTTCAATATATTTCAAGCTACCAATGGTTGTTTTCATGACATGGACATATATGTAGTTTTATATAAGGAAAGAGATAAAAAATAGTTTTGCATCTTTTGTAAAAGCTATTTAGATTTTTTGTACAGTTTTCTAATGCATTGACTGTGTTCTGTTACTTAATATGTCAATTGTTTTCACAGATATATCATGGGCTGATATTCTTCTATGGTGTTTCAAAAGATGATTTTGATGCAAGATGGAAAAGTTTTCAGTTCATCAAAGATGCAATGGCCAACAAACTCACCAGAAACAAGCAGCACATACGATCACTGCTTATTGAGAGGACTGTTCTTCACCAAGAACATCGTGTCTTGGAGAACAGCGTTACTCATTTGACACAAACGCACAGTGCTGTCATGAACAGTCTTATGTACCTTGCAACTAGTCAATATAGTGAAGTAAGTATTACATCTGACAATCATATCAGGATAAGATAAATGACAAACAGTTTTTCAGTTTCCTGAAGAAAATATTTCATAGCGGTGGATGTAGCAAAATGAAATGGTTTGGTCATCAAGGGAGAGGAAGTGTCAGGCTGAGATGATGATGAGATATGGATGCTACACATGTCATTCCTTTCATAGATATGGGTGGTAGAGTAAAGGAACTTTGAGATGTATTGATAAATATAGGTCAGAGATCTTGAGAAATGTATCAGAATACAGAATAGATTTAAGATTTGCAGTTTTATGTTTCATCATGAACTAATTTTCAACAGGTGAGAAGTAAGAGCCAGCACACCCTGAGTCAAATTTTCCAGTCGTTTCCATACTCATACAAGTTGGTCTTGCCAAGCCTTATCACTTCGCTAAAGGTCAATCCTACAGAGCAACATGAGAAGTTCAAAGGTGAATTATAAGCATCTTTGACTGTCTTCAGTATCTTTCTTACTGCATCTCATACTATCTTTTATCGCTATTTTCATACCAACTGCTTTAACCCTTAAAGTATGGGGGGTTGATTTACTTTCCGTCTGTTACAATGGGGAAAAATCACACCTGTCAAAAATACAAAAAATATTTTTTCCTTATAAAAACATATTTCTTTGTGTTATTCTGAGTACAACGATGTAATTTTTAACATGTTATGACCACTGAGAGCAAAGTTATTGCATATAAGAAAATTCATGGCAGAACCCGCCGCTAAGAAATACCCCTCAAGCTCAGATAACACCACATGCTCTCTCTCTCTCTCTCTCTCTCTCTCTCTCTCTCTCTCTCTCTCTCTCTCTCTCTCTCTCTCTCTCTCTCTCTCTCTCTCTCTCTCTCTCTCTCTCTCTCCTTTTGGGCATTTGAATTTGATGTAAAAGTAGGTACTTTTGCACTTTCATGTCAAGAAAATGCTAACTCAGATATATGAAATGATGTGTAAAACAGGAAAAGAAAAAGAAACCACATATTACAAGTATTGTGGATTTCTATAATAATTGGAATCTGGCAACTCTTATTAGCAATGGGATTCATGTGACTTGGCCGACAAGCACAGTCCTGTAGAGGCAACCAGGGTGACATACTCCAGCGCATTGCTGGAGGGGAATAGGCTATGTGAGGAGGTTTATGAACGTCGCTGTGAGGGTTGGTCTCTGTCTCCCAGATCACTATCAGAATCATTACTGGAGTCTTCACTTTCTTCTGTCTCAGTAAAAAAAATCAGTCTTCATTTTCATCACTCTTCAATGTCATTACCGAATAACACTGACATAACATCACTCGGAGTACTGTTTCCTCCCTCCGGGTGACGGGGGTTGCCATATATTGCCTCAAAATGGGAAAAGATGACCTATTGTGAGGGAACATATGTCTCAAGGCTCAAGCAGATGAGCGAGAAAAGATGCCAGATACCTCCACTTGCCCCAGGACCAATAGTGAGGGGGAGAGATTCAAACGTTTGGCGTGGAAAAATCATGATTACCGGTACGATCCCCGCCTCTCCGCACGCGATGCTACAATCGTACATATACGATCACCGTACTTTAAGGGTTAATGATTTTGCTAAGTGCATGTGTCCTCTCCTGCAGACTTGCTGCATAAAACTTTCTTCTTTCTATCACTACTATTGTGTCCACCTATCTAATGAAAGGGTTTACTAATGCTTTCATTTATTCATCTCTTTCTCTGGAACTACCTGCCTACTTCTGTATATCCATCTTATGATATGAACCCATTTAAGAGAGAGGTTTGTAGACATTTATCACATTCATTTGGCTAACTCTTTTGACCCTGCTCAGGGATCAGCACCTACGTGATCCCTTTTCTTTTCTTTTTAAATTTTTGTTATTTTCTTTTTTACTTTTTTCATTCAGTTTTTGTTGCCCTTGGCTGGTTCACTTCCTTCACTGAAAAAAAGTGTGATTTCTGTATGTATATTAAAAAGTATGAATTTATCTGAGTCACAAAGCAGCTCCAGGATAGAGATTTGTTGCCTAGATGTAGGTATTCTTATGATCTAAATTTGAATTGCAATATCTTTCCAATTTAACAGGAAGTCTGTACCTCTTATTGGGAAGACAAGGGAAACCTCTGATGGTGCGTCGTGACTGGGAGTCTCTCAACATGGTGTGGCCAGCATTGATTGCATCCCAGCACTCTGAGAAGCCGTCTATAATCAGACTAATGAATGCTCTGTCTGACACTGTTTTTTACTACATGGAACTTTTCACTATATACCAACAAGTAAGTTCCTTTTTGTCTTATTTTGAAATAAGACATCTGTCTTTATACCAGGCTGACATCTCCTGTGAAGAAAGGTTTGCTCAAACAAACATGATGTCCAGCATGTTATGCTGGATATCATTGACACAAAGACACCCCTAGTCTCCTTAAATGTTTCTGTTTCAGTTTGTATATTTGTACACTCTTAAGTCCCACTTCATCTCCAACATTGTATATATTGAAACCTCTGCATCTTTGTAATCTAACTTTTTTTTTTTTTTTTTTTTTTTTTACATAGGGAAGAGGGCCAGCCAAGGGCAAAAAAAAGAAAGTTAGAAATAGGCTCACTTGAGCGCTGGCTCTCCAAAGACTTCAAAAAGTGCCAAAACCGCCAGCCAGAATTAGGGGAGCAAATGCCTCGATACCTCCCTCTTAAAAGAAGACAAGTTGTAGGAATTTGGAAATACAGATGCAGGGAGGGAGTTCCAGAGTTTACCATTGAAAGGGATGAATGATTGAGTGTACTGGTTAACTCTTGCATTAGAGAGTTGGACAGAATAGGGATGAGAGGAAGAAGAAAGCCTTGTGCAGCGTGGCCGCAGGAGGAGGGAAGGCATGCAGTTAGCAAGATCAGTAGAACAGTTACCATGAAAATAGTGATAAAATATAGAAAGGGATGCAACATTTCGGCGGTGAGAAAGAGACTGAAGACAGTTAGTCAGAGGATGGGAGTTGATGAGACGAAGGGCTTTTGATTCCACCCTATCAGGCAAAGCTGTGTGACTGGAACCCCCCAAACATGCAAAGAGTACTCCATACAGAGACGGATAAGGCCCTTAAGCAGTTGGAGGGGCGAGAAAAACTGTCGGAGACGCCTCAGAACACCTAATTTCATAGAAGCTGTTTTAGCAAGAGATGAGATGTGAAGTTTCCAGTTAAGATTATGAGCAAAGGACAGACTGAGGATATTCATTGTGGAAGAAGGAGACAGTAGAGTGTCATTGAAGAAGAGGGGATAGTTGTCTGGAAGGTTGTGTCTAGTTAATAGATGGAGGAATTGAGTTTTTGAGGCATTGAAAACTACTAGATTTTCTCTGCCCCAATAGGAAATCTTAGAAAGATCGGAAGTCAGGCGTTCCGTGGCGTCCCCGCGTGATCTGTTGATTTCCTGAAGGGTTGGACGTCTCTGAAAGAACGTGGAAATATGTAGGGTGGTATCATCAGCGTAGGAGTGGATAGGGCAAGAAGTTTGGTTAAGAAGGTCATTAATGAATAATAGAAAGAGAGTGGGTGACAGGACAGAACCCTGAGGAACACCACTATTAATAGGTTTAGGAGAAGAACAGTAGCCGTCTACCACAGCAGCAATAGAGCGGTCGGAAAGGAAACTTGAGATAAAGTTGCAGAGAGAAGGATAGAAGCCGTAGGAGGGCAGTTTTGAAATCAAAGCTTTATGCCAGACTCTATCAAAAGCTTTTGATATGTCTAACGCAACAGCAAAAGTTTCACCGAAATCTCTAAAAGAGGATGACCAAGACTCAGTAAGGAAAGCCAGAAGATCACCAGTAGAGCGACCTTGACGGAAGCCATACTGGCGATCAGACAGAAGATTGTGAAGTGACAGATGTTTGAGAATCTTCCTATTCAGGATAGATTCAAAAACTTTAGACAAGCAAGAGATTAAAGCTATAGGACGGTAGTTTGAGGGGTTAGAACGGTCACCCTTTTTAGGAACAGGCTGAATGTAGGCGAACTTCCAGCAGGAAGGAAAGGTAGAAGTCGATAGACAAAGTTGGAAGAGTTTGGCCAGGCAAGGTGCAAGCACAGAAGCACAGTTTTTGAGAACAATAGGAGGGACCCCATCAGGTCCATAAGCCTTCCGAGGGTTTAGGCCAGCAAGGGCATGGAAAACATCATTACGAAGAATTTTGATTGTAGACATGAAATAGTCAGAGGGAGGAGGAGAGGGAGGACAAGCCCAGAATCGTCCAAGGTGGAGTTGTGAGCAAAGGTTTGAGAAAAGAGTTCAGCTTTAGAGACAGAAGAGATGGCAGTGGTGCCATCAGGATGAAATAAAGGAGGAAAGATGAAGAAGTGAAGTTATTTGAGATGTTTTTGGCTAGATGCCAGAAGTCACGAGGAGAGTTTGAGTTTGAAAGATTTTGACATTTCCTATTTATGAAAGAGTGTTTGGCAAGTTGAAGAACAGACTTGGCATGATTCCGGCAGAGATATAAAGTGCATGAGATTCAGGAGATGGAAGGCTCAAGTACCTTTTGTGGGCAACCTCTCTATCATGTATAGCACGAGAACAGGCTGAGTTAAACCAAGGTTTAGAAGGTTTAGATTGAGAAAAAGAATGAGGAATGTACGCCTCCATGCCAGATACTAACACCTCTGTTATGCGTTCAGCACAAAGAGATGGGTCTCTGACACGGAAGCAATAATCATTCCAGGAAAATCAGCATAATACCTCCTCAGGTCCCCCCAACTGGCAGAGGCAAAATGCCAGAGGCACCTTCGCTTTGGGAGATCCTGCGGAGGGATTGGAAAAATAGGACAAGATACAGAAATGAGATTGTGATCGGAGGAGCCCAACGGAGATGAAAGGGTGACAGCATAAGCAGAAGGGTTAGAGGTGAGGAAGAGATCAAGAATGTTGGGCGTGTCTCCAAGACGGTCAGGAATACGAGTAGGGTGTTGCACCAGTTGCTCTAGGTCATGGAGGATAGCAAAGTTGAAGGCTAGTTCACCAGGGTGGTCAGTGAAGGAGAGGAAAGCCAAAGCTGGTGGTGAACATTGAAATCTCCAAGAATGGAAATCTCAGCGAAAGGGTAGAGGGACAGAATGTGCTCCACTTTAGAAGTTAAGTAGTCGAAGAAATTACTATAGTCAGAAGAGTTAGGGAGAGATAAACAGCACAGATGAATTTAGTTTGAGAGTGACTGTTAAGTCGTAGCCAGATGGTGGAAAATTCGGAAGACTCAAGAGCGTGGGCACGAGAGCAAGTTAAGTCGTTGCGTACATATACGCAACATCCAGCTTTGGAATGAAAATGAGAATAAAGTAGGAGGGAACAGAGAAGGGGCTACTGTCAGTTGCCTCAGATAGCTGTGTTTCGGTGAGGAAAAGAAGATGAGGTTTAGTAGAGGAGAGGTGGTGTTCCACAGATTGAAAATTAGATCTAAGACTGCGAATGTTGCAGAAGTTAGTGTAGAAAAAGTTAAGGGAGGTGTCAAGGCATTTGTGGTCTTCAACAGGAGAGGTGTCTGACCTGGGGACATTTTTGGTCCCCTCCTCAGAGGGGGACTCCGAGGCGTTGTTTATTTTGGGTCCCATTTTTCTTTTAAATTTTGATTTGGAGTGAAGGGTGTATGTATTTATACTTACATGTTTGTTTATGTTTTTCAAGTTTGGACTTCTTTATCCCTTTTGGTGTTGGAAGTAGTATTATCGCAGGATGTAATGTCAATGTTATGTTTTCAGGTCCCACAACGTGCTGTAAGTGTAGCAGAAGCACTCTTGCAGAGTGACAACCCAAAGGTGAAGGATGGTGTGCTGAGTGCTGAAGTTTTATCTTCTGCTGCCGAAAATGTAAAAAACAAAGGCAGAACCAACCATGAGCTCTACAACAAACTGGTGTCTAGTATTGTGCAACATCTTGAATCTGGAACACTGTAAGTAAATATGTTGATGGTTTACCTTCTCAGTGTGAAAAAATGCCAAGCTAGGGATGTTATTATTGTTAAGCTGAAATATGAAAGTAATTTTTTACTTGAATGGATGCACTACCTTAGTAGGTTGTTATTTTGGGATGGAGAAAGAAAGTACTTGTGATAGGACGCAAGTTGCTTAACAGTTTGTTTACAAATAATGCTGTGTTGATTGACATTCTTATCTGTATACACTCTTGGTCTCCTTCAGGCACTGGAGGATACACAACATAGCGCTCAACCTCCTTGGCTGTTTGGTTCGTCCAGATGTAGTATTTCCAGCAGCAGGTGTCAGGACCTTCACAGCCAATTTGATACATGACAACATACGCATTAGGGAGGTAGGCTAACATTGTAGGCACTAAATCAGTGTTGCCAGGTTTAATTTACAACTGATCATTTTATTTGCCTTGCGTTATGGAGTCTGTGATATGTTGTGTCTTTCCCATTGTTCACCCCTTTTTTCATGGATTAACGTTAAGATTACAGTCTGCACATCTTACCTTTACAGATGATATTCTTTACAGTACTATTTTTTTGGATCATGTAAAGCATTGTCGTCATCTTGTGGCTTCCAATAGATATTTGTTTGTGGCCATCAGTGTGGCAGTACCAGGTGTAATACTAAGCAGCAATGACCTTCATATTATTTGTTGAGTGGAAAAAAAAAAATTTTCCCGATGATTGGGTCGTAGCCAGTCTTTTTTCTTCCCTGATCCATTTCAAGTTGTCTTGGTGATTTTCAGACCTCAATCTTCTATATGCCATGGATTTTGAAGAATCAGAAGAGAAAACACAAGAAAATTGAGATTGATCCATACTCAGTGGATAGTAACCATGAGGTCCCAGCAATTGTATCTCCTGGAGATCATAGACCTGATAATCAGTAAGTGTTTCTTCATTGTAGTATTAATTTGTACTTATTATTTATACTTGGCTGACAGTATAAAAAAATACTTATTTATTTTTAGATTTACATAGATGATGTGATTACTGACACCTTTTCTTCAGATGGATGCAGTATGATAGCAGTAGAAAGGTTACCAGTGAAGAAGAGTGGGAACAGCCCAGATTTGTTGAGAAAACATACTTTGGGTGGTACTGTTGGCCAAAGTAAGTGAATGCTATTTTGTTATTGTTATGTTACCTATTAAAAATTTCTTCTATCAATCAAAATTAAATTGACATTTAAAATGCTTATAGTGCAAATGAGTTATGTTTGTTATGTAAAGGGAATGAGGAATAAATGTAGTCAAAGTGTTCTTAGAATTTCAGATTGTCTGGTAATAAAGGAAGAATTGATTATACTGTGGTGAAAGGAAGAAAATTTACATCTTGCTGAGATGTGAGGTAATTCAGCAGATGAGGATAATATTATGAGAAAACGAAATCACATGACATTGGATTATTGGAAAGATGGAGAGAACAGGAGGCTGAGAGAATAAAGGGATCAATATCTGAAGTTGAAGGATATGAACTAGAACATTTGAAGAATTAATTGCATTAGCATCTTTACAGTTGATCTTATAATTTGCAGGACTATGATGGTATATGCCCCTCCATCCCAGCAACCTCCACTTGACAGAAAGCGAGAAGAACTGACAGAAGAGGAACGGGCAGTGTATGATTTTTTCATTTGCCAAGAGAATGTGGACAAACTTGTGTCATTCTTGTCCCTGGAAGAAAATAAAGAGAGAGACAGCTTCAATACTCGCCGTTTCTGGATGATAAAGGTAACTTGAATTTATCGTTGCATTTATATGAGGTAGGTATTTTTTTTTTAATTTGATCATGAAAATATGGTGAGAGAGAGAGAGAGAGAGAGAGAGAGAGAGAGAGAGAGAAGGGTTAGTATCTACTTGTTCCTGAAATTAAGTTTGTGTATTTGTATTTTTCAGGGACTCTTCAGAAACTTTGGGGATGCTTTCCTCTCTCAGTTTGAGGTTCATTTGGAGCGACTTGTTAAAGAAACTCAAAAAAGCAGCCAAAGATGTGCTGCTGAAGTTATTACAGGTAAGTTTTGTCTGCTGTCATCTTATATCTCAATTTCTCAAACTTTGTCTCCTTCCATGTGGCAGAACAAATAAATCCACATCATTGTATTTCCATAAATGAAAGTACAGTGTCACCTGTGAACATGATTATTGCTCTCAATAATCCTTATATGGATTTTAAGTCTTGTTCTCAGTTTCAGTTTTGTCAGTTAAAGTTAACAGTTTGCCCTTTCACTCCCTAATGTCTAATCAAAAAGCTCAGATTTTTTCTTCAGTAGTTAGTTAGATATGAAAGAGTTGATTTATCTATATCTGTGTGCATGGGATGGGGATCATGGCTTGTGTTGACTAACCATTCCTTCAGAGAGGGATTATATGTGGAGGGCTCATAGGCTCTCTCTCTCTCTCTCTCTCTCTCTCTCTCTCTCTCTCTCTCTCTCTCTCTCTCTCTCTCTCTCTCTCTCTCTCTCTCTCTCTCTCTCTCTCTCTCTCTCTCTCTCTCTATTGTATTCCAAAATTTTTAAAATTTTTCTAGGGATGATTAGAGGCAGTAAACACTGGACATTTTCAAAGCATGAAGCTTTATGGGAAAAGTTGAAACCCATTTTGAGAACTGGGATGGCAAGAGTAACAGTGGAGACAGTGGAGGACTGGGGCACTTGTATGGCCACAGCCAGTGCTGACCGAGACCCCAACAGATTAGCACCTTTGATGGAACTCTTGATGGATGACCCATTAAGAGCCAGTGAAGGAGCATTCAATGGATCAAGGTATTTTGATATAGCAGCAGTATGCAGAATGATGCCATTAATCCAAGCTTGTTGGAATATTTTGTTTTATACGTTTCTTTTTAATAGGTTCATGTAGGTTGGGTAATGTTCTCTTGATTTACTTGGCTGACGGGTTGAATCTTTCTTCTACTTCTATTATTTTATACATATGCAGTTACATCTTAGAAAATGCCTTGAGCGCTGGTGATAAACCGCTCCCTGTATTTCCGGTGCATTACACATTACCTACAAATCAGTCCTGTTGAAATATCTAAGTATTGTATAATATTTTGGAAGGCACTAAAAATTGTCTTTTTGTTATCTATTTCCATAGTACTTGTGTTAGTGTCAATATTTTGGAACCAATTCTGCTATTCTTTACAGTCGAATGTACATGTTGATGGGAGGGTTAGGCCAGCAAGAGTGGCGCGTGTCTGAGTTGAGTCATCGGCTGCTGGATTACCTGAGACCATCACTGTCCCATGCCTACAAGAGTATCAGGGACAGGATGGGCAGGTAAGAATAGAGCACCGTCATGTTAGGGAAACTACTAAACAAACAATGTTGACTTGAGAATCCTCATTCTTTCATGTTGAAAACTAACTTTAGGTGTATTTCTTTATTTGACTTAGTCTTACACTCATGCATGAATACAGAAAAAGTTAGTGTGGTGTTTCAGTTTTTTTAAAATGCTTTCAACATAAATGTAGTCTTTCCTCAGTATTTACAAACATCATAAGTGTTTATGGAAGTAAATCTTATGCCTATGGGGAACTTAACATCCTTATTCTTTCTGTCTTCAGTGTGCTGACTGGGATCTTCATGTATGATTTGGCCCTCCCAGGAGGAGGAACATCACGCTATCCTAGCTGCTCAAAATTCATAGAAGATATTCTTCCTCAGCTGGCACTGCTTATACAGGAACCCAGTACAGATGCAGCAAGTGATGCAGACTCGGATACTGTCAAATATGGGCCATCCGTATCATTTGCTCCTGAAGATGCTTCTCTTTCTCAGTCAGAGAGCAAAATGTTTAGTGATAGTGTGATTCCCTCTGTGATGGATTTAACAAGGGCAACACTCTCAGCAAGTGACAACATAGTAAAGGTTTTAGGTAATGTGCACTCAGAAAATTCTCAAGTATCAATAATAAATCCATTGATAAACCATGTCACTGGACTTGACACCTCAAGTTTTTTGGTTGGAAGAGACAGCAAAGATTTAAGTAGGCTGGGAAAAATCAAACTTAAAGACTGTGACTTATCCTCAGATGTTGTGTATGATTCTGTAAATGTAATGCCATCAGAGGCTGCCAGTTATGAGAAAAATAATTTCCATGAAAATCATGTGAAGAATCCAGTTAATGGATATATTGGAGCCAGTGAAGAAAGAAAAACAGCAGTGCGCTTGATGAACACTGTGTGTCGGTGGCTGGTGGGTCACGTGGGACGCTGCTACAATGGTGTTACAGCCGACATATACAGGTGAGTGAGT
>NC_059271.1:177500-185000 GCF_017591435.1 Portunus trituberculatus
CACTATAATATGAGAAGTGGTAACTTTGCTGGTCTGGCTGAATGATAAATGTAAGGCTCTAGAACCTAAAGGGCTGATGAACTGGTAGTTTATTTGTACTATATTGTATATGCATCTATTGTATACTTTTTAGTACGATGCAGTTTGTCTAAAGCAATTGCTGCATTAAAATGAAGTCATTTCCTATTTTAGTTCCAATTTATTATATTGTAGAATTAATTTAAGTGTGTAGTTTTGTAGGAGAGCACAGGTTTTTATGAAGTTTGTTAAGATTTAACCTTGAAACCATTTTCTGCAGGGGAAGCTAAGGTACAAGCAGCTGGTGTCTTTGATTTACCATTACATGTAGAAAATGTACAGAATTTTGATATTACAACTTTTTTCAGTTTTTTTTTTTTTTTTTTTTTTTTTTTTTTTTTTTTTTTTTAATATATTTTTCCTCTCACCTAATTCAGGAGCTGTGAGTTTAGTGTGTAACATATACATACATATATTGTGACTTACCTGGTGTCCCATATCAGGAGATAAGTAGGAGCTGTTTATTGCAATCCAAATCAACTGAAGGTTACTACCTACAACTTTGTAGGTATTGTTTGCTTGGAAACTCAGCATTTTTTCTTTCTTCTTAAAATATAAATGAATGCTTCATCATTTTCATATACCAAAGTTCTGTATAAAGAAATATAAATTTGAGAGTTTGTTATATGCTGTTTATTTTTTGCAATAGTAATTTCTTGCTGATGGTTGCACCATGCATTTTAAAATGATGTATTCTAACATTTTAGCTGTGATAAACTGATTGCAGCCTTCTGATAATGTTAGCGTCATTGGTAATTTATTACAGTTACAAATCTGCATTAAAATGCAAAATATGAAGCATGTTTTATAGCCTCAATGTAACACAGTTAGTGCTTTTCAAATTATGATTAAAATGAAAACACATGAAAAGGTTCATTAAGGAGTAAGAGCATCATTACACTGCAGTGGTTCTCAAACCGCAGGGTTCTGTGCTAAAGAAAAATGTGCTTGAGAAAGGCTTATTTTTATCAATATTGACAGGACTGGATGAAATTAAGCATAAAAGGAATAAAATAATTTGTGAGAGAGAGAGAGAGAGAGAGAGAGAGAGAGAGAGAGAATTTCACCTACTTAGGCCGGGAGTGTTTCACCAACACTAGATGAAGGGTGTTCCACCTAATATACCTTGAAGTCTGAATGGGTTCTAAGTTGCAGAAGTTTGAGAACCACTGCTATGGTTATAAATGATATTTATCTCTCCTACCATATATATATATATATATATATATATATATATATATATATATATATATATATATATATATATATATATATATATATATTGAATAACATAAAATATCTATAAAAAACATTTGTTAATGCACTAATTTTTTTTTTTTAACTGGAAATGATATTATCCTCATTGTCATGGCAACAACAACAAACTCTCCTCTCCCCTCCCCTCCGCACCCCCCCCCACTAGTCACCTATGGGCTTGGGCCGGTCAGGCGGTCACCCTGGTCCCGGCACCGTCAAAGCGTCAATGGTAGATCCAGCAGAGCAGTTGAGGTCATCTGGGCCGCTAAAAGGCAAAGGCCCATGTCACTAAAAGGTGACAATTTATGGACACACAGCTGAGGTCACCGCGCGGGGCGGGAAGCTGCACAGCCTGAGGTGAGCAGTGACTTTTATTGTAGACTCGCGAAAACCATGCACGCCTTCATGTGTTACCCAGGGTTAAATCCCTGGTGTTACCTACTAAGCGTTTCAGAGAGTTTGAGGGCACGTTTTTTTAGAATAACTTTGTAAGGAACACGCACATCATTATGAAATTTTGCCACAGTGTGCTTGACACCCTCTCTGAATATCCCAATGTGTCAAGAATCGTCAACAGTATATAATAATGGCACTTCTCCCTATAAAAACAGGAGAAAGTCACTTATCCCTCACGAAGAAACGGAGAAGTGGTGAGAAATGGTGACGTAGTATTATCTGTGACGTAGTAACAAGCTCCACCCACGTAGTCCCTCTCCCTTCTCCTAGTCCTACCCTCCTCTCTTCCATCCCCCTCCCCATATTTCCCTCTCTTCCTCCCCTCCCCTCCCCGTCTATGAATTCCCCTACCTCCTCTCTCTCTCTCTCTCTCTCTCTCTCTCTACGTCACCATTTCTCACCACTTGTCCGTTTCTTCGTGAGGGATAAGTGACTTTCCCCTATTTTTATAGGGAGAAGTGCCATTATTATATACTGTTTACGAGTCATGACACATTGGGATATTAGGGGAGGGTGTCAAATACACTGTGGCAAAATTTCATAATGATATACGTGTTCCTTACAAAGTTATTCTAGAAAAACGTGCCCTTAAACTCTCTGAAACGCTTTGTAGTTCATCTCTCTCTCTCTCTCTCTCTCTCTCCCTTGAACTCGCCTACAGAAAATCACACTGTACCGGTAGGCTATAAATGTGGCTGGAAAATTTATGTCTAGCGCGAATTCATGCCAAACGCGGAATGACGAAACTTGAGAATTTACTAGCATTGTTTGACTGTATTTTCATTGTTATAATGAGATAAGAAGACATCACAGTATGTAATTCTCTCTCTCTCTCTCTCTCTCCCCCGTTATTGGTCACTATGGCAACGTGAAGCGGAAGGACAGCGCTTCACCTGCCCGTCTACCGCAGTTGTACTACTGACAGCCGGACACAAACATGCTGCAATATATGATGACCTGAGGCCGGGTGAGTTCTTAAACTCGATAGCAAAGCAATGCATATGTAACAATATTTCTGGGTACTTGCAAATTCCTTTCCTATTATTATTATTATTGTGGAAGGGTGGTGAAGGGATACGCGGGCTGTGGATGAATACTTTATTCCTGACTAGTTTCGCTGTTATAGCTTCTTCAGAGGAAATGATGGCTCGCAGGCCAAGCTGTACAGTTATATAGGAATCCGGAGGATCCCGATACCGTCTGGGATCCTCCGGAATCCTATATAATTGTACAGCTTGGCAGTCAGGAATAAATTTCTCAACTACTCATCCACAGCCCGCGTATCCCTTCACCACCCTTCCACAAGTTGTCATTATGTTCTTAATTATTATTATTATTATTATTATTATTATTGTTGTTGTTATTATTATTGTTATTATTATTATTATTATTATTATTATTATCATTGCCAATCATTATTATTATCGTGGCGACTCATGGCGCACTGTTCCTGTCACAGCGTAGCAAATAAGTACGGTCTGACTTGAGAGTTTGTGGTCTTGTTGCTGTCCCGCGGTGTGTGGTGTGGTCTCGGTCATTCCTGAAGATCGGTCAGGTAAGCTCTTTCCGGGTGACATACGACGTACGTCTCTCTCTCTCTCTCTCTCTCTCTCTCTCTCTCTCTCTCTCTCTCTCTCTCTCTCTCTCTATATATATATATATATATATATATATATATATATATATATATATATATATATATAGAGAGAGAGAGAGAGAGAGAGAGAGATTTGATTTGATTTGATAAATTTATTACGCCCACATGGCGGCAAATCAAAATATACATTAATGTATACAGTGTAAGCGTGTCTCACAGGACACGTTGGAATCCACACACACACACACACACACACACATACACACACACACACGTAAAGAAGAAAACTGAAATATTCACATTTGTAACAGTAAACATGTCTCGCAGGACACACTGGAATCCAGACACACACACACACACACACACACACACACACACACACACACACACACACACACACACACACAAATTAGAAAACTTAAATATTTACATTTATAACCACCAAAATATTGATGTCTCATGAGCATCAAATCCAAGTTATCACTCAGAAGGAAATATTTACATACAGATATTAAATCCTGTCCTTGTGGTAGCAAGTCTCTCACTGTGGGGCAAGCGAGACAATAATGTTCGAGGGTATTGGCGTTGGCAAGGTGACACAACTTACATGTGGAATAGTGAGGCACATCCTCAGCCTGGGAAACCTGCCACACTAGTCGGTAACCTAATCTAAGCCTAGCACTTATGACATTGTGTCTGTGGACCATGAGTCCGTGGCAGCGTTATTTGTGCGTGGTATCAATGAAGTTGTCATAATGTGTATGGATACACTATCAGCACGCTTGGTGTTCCTACGATTCTCTGTCAGGGCATTGATAGCAGAAAACAGTGTATTTCTGTAGCACCGTAAGGAGGGCACGGCACGCACTGCAAGCAAGGGAAGACCACACGTAGCCTTAGCAAGACCGTCCACAGTATCATTAGCCGTGAGTCCCACGTGAGACGACACCCATAGAAAGGACACAACTAAAGCACTGTCACGGACAGTGGCCAGCCGACACAATATGTCTCGCACTACAAGAGAGAGAGAGAGAGAGAGAGAGAGAGAGAGAGTTTTGGCTTCATCAAGGGCGTTGATTGTGAATGGGACGCAAGGATGTCTACCCCCTCTTTCCTTCAGAGTGATGGTGGGATAGAATATATTGGTCCCTGCCACTTTTCATGGCTACGCTCGCTCTCCCTTATGTTCCCCCGTCAACTATCTTAAAGGAATCGTCGTCCATGGTGTAAGACAGTGGTTCCCAACCTGTGGTATGTGTACAGGTCCATTAGTGGTACGCGAAGACCTTCCAGGTGGTACACGAGGACTTTCGGGATCATATTCAATTTTTTGTTAAATTGAATAAATTAATTTCTAAAAAATATTATTGCCTTACACAAGATATTCTAGCATTGGTCAGCTGGTGGAAAAAAACAAAAATCATGCATCCCTAGCATTAAACTGAGTTATGTTCCTTATTGTTAGTTCATTTGTGTGTTCTACTGGTGAATAAAATAATATGTACTAGAATTGAGGTTTTGTGGAACCAGCTGGCAGGTGGTACGCAGGGTCTGTATGGGATCTCTAAGTACGTGGAAAAGGTTGGGAACCACTGATGTAAAGGAATGTGTCTGTAATTCATTATTATAGTGTCACCCAATCAGTGCACCAGCTCTCCCGTATAGAAAGACTCAGGGTAAAGAGTGCTGAGAGCGTAGTGCTGACCGAGCTTAGATCGGGTATGACTGAGACCACACATGACACACCATCACCGCTGGCAATGAGGTCACAAACCCACGCGTAAAGGCGGTGTCACTTTTTCCGTCGTTTTTCAGAAAATCGACAATATTTTGGCTGCGGCCTGTCACACAAACGGTGTTTCGTCGTCACTTCCCGCCAACACAATGTAAACACAAACATGGAAGCCACGCTGCGGCAAAGATAGGCTGCTCTGAACGTAATACTGTGTATTACGAAACTTGGACGAGCTAAACAAGTAAAAAAACGTGCATGAATGCGTTCATGGTTAGTGGTAGAACCAATGCACGTAGAAGCAGATTGAGGAGACGCGGCAAGTCTTGTGGTCTTGGTCTTGGTATGTAAATAAAGGCGGAAAATTTGCAGACGGAAACGATCCCTATCGTCTGACAAATTCATATGATAAGTTCATGCGGAACGTTGAAAAATCGACGGAAAAAGTGCTAGTGTGACACCGCCTTAAGAATTACACCCCGTACTTCCTTAAAGATGAAACCAAGGCCCACAGATAGAGAGGTCGACCTACGCGCAGCTACTCTAGACTATAGCAGCCGTTGGAAAGGGGAAGGGCTAGTGACGTCAGCGGGCTCTCTCTCTCTCTCTCTCTCTCTCTCTCTGAGGGGACACACACACACACACACACACACGCAGGCCTATCCGAAGATCGAAAATAATGAGCTCTGAGCTCGTTCCGTAGGGTAACGTCTGGCTGTTTCGTCAGAGACTGCAGCAGATCAAACAGTGAAACACACACACACACACACACACACACACACATATATATATATATATATATATATATATATATATATATATATATATATATATATATATATATATATATATATATATAAAGAGAGAAAGAGAGAGAGAGAGAAAATTTAATACCGTGAATTTTCACGGGTCCCGCTAGTTATTATTATTATTATTATTTCATTTTTTCGTTACATATGTAATTCAGGCTTGCATTTATATCTACACAATAAACTGAATGGGAACCTCTCAATAACAAGACATCAGAAATTCACTAATGTAATAGACTAAGTTGAAAAAATATCAAGAAAACACAGCTGTATCCATCTTTCTTGTGTCTCTCTATGTTTGGAAAAGCGAAAATAATAATAATTTGATTTTCCTTTTGCATAATTGAAACAGTCACGCACTGCACAACTCGGCATTGTGACCAATGTTGGCGCAGAACTGTGAGAGAGAGAGAGAGAGAGAGAGAGGTACCTGAACACCTACGGCCTTCGGAACACCTCCCCGGCAGCTTGATAACTGATACGAGGTCTCGACTCAGACCGCTTGTGAAGCCATTGACGTCACGGATGCGCAGATCATAAAAAAATTGAACGCTCGTGGGTTGACCTCTCGATCTCTGTGTCTTGGATGAAACCCTCCTCCCCTCCTCCCTCTCTCGTAAGAGAGAGAGAGAGAGAGAGAGAGAACAATGACTGGCGAGCGACTACAAACGTTATATATACAATTTCTCAATTTATTCTCAGACTAAAATTGCAGATGCAGGGATAGGTACCAGGTAATCGAGGAACAATGGCTGGAGTTGATGGAGACCGTGAAAACTGGGATTTGCTCGGGGAATATACCAACAAGACCCTGAGGCTGAAGGCAGACCGCTGGGGCAAGGCTGTGCAGAATGAAGACAACCGCTCAACCATCCTCAATTTCTTGGACGGTGAAGCTGAATTGGTAAGAAAAGGAAGATATGCATTGATCAATAAAACTGTTAAGAAGTGATATACGTATTAGGCACAATTAGTGTGTGTGTGTGTGTGTGAGAGAGAGAGAGAGAGAGAGAGAGAGAGAACCGAAATATACATAAATACTCATTCTTGTTGAATGGTGCAGGTGGTGGTGAGCCTGAATCATTCCAATCAGCTGGTGTCAACGCCCGAGGTACCAGCTGGATTGCGTACGAAGGGTGTCTATTACCTGAAGGCAAGCGACGTACCTCTGGTGCGCGAAGAGGACCACAGCAATGTGCGGGAACATGTTATATTTGGAGACATATCGCCCCAACCTCTCGACCAGCTATCCACGCTCATTGAAGAGGTGAGAATCTCGGGTGAGAGGAAACAATGTGATGGTAGTAATAATCAATTGTTTACATGATACTGGTGATGATAACGAAGTCACAAACTTACTGGAGAAGGAAAAAATTGACGTGACTTGTTAACAATTAGGAACAATTATGTTGGTAACTATCCAGACATTTTTGACGGTTGACAATAATACTCTATAACCTCCCATGTTGAATGAGGATAAATACTGGGAGAAACACACTTGACCTATATGTGCGACAATCTAGCATGGCAAATGTTGCTTCGGTGGAATGCCGCCTTAATTTAGACTCAAT